>NC_133162.1:113281135-113371135 GCF_040802235.1 Manis javanica
GTGAAAATAACTTTGCTCTCTTTTTGAATTCAGCCAGAAATTGGTTTTAGACTGAATAGAATAGCCTTCACAAAGCACCAGACCCTTACTATAGCAATCACCTCCAATCTTTTTAAGGAATCCCATTGTAATATGTACAAATTTACTCTTTGGTCTAATTTTGTTTGAAGCATCTCCATATTGCTTACATTTCTATAGCCATTTGCTGGAGATTGACACTGTTTTTTTTCATATCTCTTAAAAGAGAAAACAAAATGATTGTTTTGAAAATATTTTGCTTTGAAAATGATATTAATCAAATATGGGGGCTGACTTTGCAACCATCCCAATTCACTTTTAATCAGATGGGCAATTACATATGTTTAATTATATCTGGTCATCTGGAGGACAGAAAGGAATCGGAAGACGTTCCTAAGAGTGACCGACAGGGGGCTCTCTTAAATATTCCAGATACTTTGGCTTCCTACCAGGTCAAATTCGTGGTCCATACAAATCTAACACCAGTTTTGAATGAACTTTAAACCAAAATAAAATTGCTTTTTGTTTGTTCAGCAACTTCTACATTACAATTATTTAACATTTGTTTCCTCGTGGTTCTGCATAGAATTGGATTCTAACGACTGATGCTAACTCTAAAGAATAATTTTTCAGCTTACTATTCATGTAAGGTGAACTGAAGAACTGAGTCAATTATCTGGGTAATTTACTCAAAAGATATTAATTGAGTATTTAATATGTACAGAAAGATTGAGGCGAAAGTGCAGTTTAAGGATAAAAAATAGCTGAATTCTACCTCATCTGTTGACTTTTCTGTACAAGTAGAGAAAGCTTTAATGAATGTAGTTTCGAAACAGAGGAGAAATTTATATGGGAATAAAATGTGTGCTTCAACATAAGATGAATAGCATCCTATTTTTTGACTTAGAAATATTACCTGGAAGTCTCATCTTTGTACTAGTGCTATGTTTATAGGTTTTATTTTCTACTCCTCAGTGGTTCAGTCCAATAAGCTGTATAATTCCCTAAGAAAGGATTTGAATGCAGAAGAATCACAAATTAGAATGTAAAACTAAAATACATTAACATGTAGGGCACTGCAAGATCCTGGGTATTTCTTCAGGCTGCAAATGTATAGTGCTATGGTAGTTTACATCTCTGTGCTCTCCCTGCAAATACCTATGCCCAGTATTTTCACCCATGAGAAATTCCAAACTCTGACTTTGCTTTCTTGATTCTGGAATAGTCACTAAAAACTGTAACAGAAATACCTAGAGGAAAGACTAGCACATTATTTTGCTGGAAATGGTATGACTTGTAAAAATAATTTTTCTGTGACATAGAACAACTAAAGATTATCATCTGTATGAAACAGAGAATTATGTTTGGCATCAAGATAATATAGACTCAGTATAGGAAATTTGGACAATGCATTTTTTAAAATGGAAGAAATTCATCCATACTCCTATTATTCAAAAATAACTTATTATTGTTAATATTTTGGGATGTTTCTACCAGCCTTGAATCAACTGCTTAGCAAAGCTGTATACTTATATGATACCTAAGCAACTTTACAAACTTACTTGAAATTGTCTCTTTTAACAGATTATACAAATAGCTAATATTTATTGAAGCTAACTTAAACAGAAAAGTAAAAAGAAAGTTAAAATCCTTCTGAGATACATCATCATACTTTGGGGTATTTCCTTTTTACCTATTTGCTCTGCATTTTTTTTCCTTGAGCCTAGTTAATTTGTGAAATATAAGTTACATAGGAAAATTAATATATAATACCTATCATTGCCTGAGTTTTCCATCTTTATCACTTTTTGTGATATCTCCGGACTCAGTATTTTCAATACAATCATTAGAGATACAAAATATGTTGACCAAAGATTCTTAGCAGTGGGAGTAAACATTTTGCTATTCTCTAACGCTCTGATTTGCAAGAGGGAAAGAGAACACTCGTTTACTGATTCTCCAGTGCAATGTTCCAATAATGGTATTTGCTGGAAAATTCCAGAGCTGAATAACACCAGTCACTGTTTTAAATGGTCATCATATGTCCCCAGAACTTTCACCTGAAGCATGAAGAATGGGTCATTTCCTGGTACTGAAACTGAAATGGAAGCCAGATTGAAATGATCCAGTGGTATCTTCTGAGTTTCAAGTTCAAACTGAGGAAAGAAGATACTTAGTTTTGTTTATAATGTCTCTATACTTGAGGTACGAATTTTGATTCATCACTTGAGAGGCTGACATCGGCCTTCAAGTAAACTTTTCAAGAAAACAAGGCTGTTATAAATCTGCATGGAGGAGAATGTTGTTCTGTTGTTTAAACATGCCAAAGATAATAAGAGTGTGCAGAATCTGCTTTGCATTTCAGTTTTCCTACTGTCTTACCTCACCATCTCCCTCCTTATCTTCTTATCCTAGTATTTTTTCATCTTACCCTGTTCTCTCCTCATGACTTGCTGATCCTTTTCACTAGACTCCTCAATGTTTCAAAATCTATTGAAGATGCTAAATAGTTTCCTAATTGCCTTCTTGTCTCCATGAGATTTCTGTACCTCTAAGCATTGTTCTCTTATCTGTAATGAGTTTTTTTAAAGATCATGCAGTTGCTGTAAATTTTGTTGTTTAGTCATCTCAAAATGTAAAAATGTATCCAGTAATTTTGCATATTGCCTTTTACCCTCTGCTTCAGTTCTGGCCTAATCCTTGTCTTGATGTATACCTAGATGACAAATTGATAATCATAGCTTCTACATTAATTCTTAGTTAGCATATTTATAGACTTACGGCCCTATTATCCTGACATCGAATTTTCACCCACTATATTCCTTAACCTAGCTGGAACTTTAAAATATGATATACACAAAACACTAGAATTCCAAGAATCTATTCCTAGCAGAGGTTTACCTGTCTGGACCCCCCCTATGTTTTACATATGGAACTGCACTTCCTGTTGTGGTATATGCTATTATCAGGGTATCCTTTCTGCCTTCTGCTCTCAATATCTTCAGATATTTTATGGGAACTGCTACCTCTAAGTTATTGCAGGTAGAAGTCTTGATCTACAGTTAGAAGGAGAGAGGACTGGTGAGAAAGGCATTCACTCTACTACTCAACAACATTAACTATGTAGGACAGAAAGTGCTGTCCAGTTTTTTCAGGTTGGCATAGACTTTAAGTCTTTGATTCTGAAATCAGACATTTGAAGAAAGATAAAGATATTTCCTTCTGCCCTCAGAAAGGCAGGCTCTCTGGTTCAATAGTTCGATAGCACAGGTGTCCCCACCACTGGCATTTTCAAATTAAGTTGATTCTGTCTTAAAGGAAATTACTCGTAACTTGTTGTTATCATGTTGACTGTCAGCCCCTGTTTATTTTAAGAATTCTAGTCTATTTTCTTTGTCCTCAGACATATTTAGTGACAAGTTCCAGGAGGTGGTTAGGTGTTGCCAACCAGATGCCACTTTAAACCAAAAGTCAAGATTTGCATCACCTCTTTTTAGAGGATATCACATTGAAAGTTTGCATTCAAATGCTCCCCTGGAGTGTGACCTCTGCCTATGACTTCTTTACATTTGCATCTTTACCTGGAAATGAATATAGGCCCGAGAAGAGGTATTTATTTTTAGTCATGCCTTTTTTAAGGCCCTTTTAAGCTTCTAAGAAGGCGCTTGCAATCACAAAATGTAAATCTATCACTTATCGTAATGATAGACTTCAAAGTATTATTTTTCCATTGGGGAAATTTTTTTTATTATTATCTAAACCACACCTTGGTTCTCTCTATAAAAAGAATTTTAGACTTCATACCATAGGGGGAAAAAAAAGTTTCTGTTGGCTTGAATTGCTAGTAAGGTGGTGTGTGAATGGCCTCAAGTTATACATTTGCAGAGGAAATACCATCCAGATGCTCAAGACAGCCTTTTCTTGGCAGACATCTAGGAACCATACTGAAACTGAGTCTAAAATCTTTAACAAAAGAATTCCACAATCTCTTACCTTTGGAACAGATATTAATTAAATGAAACAGTCCTGTCCCACACAGCTGAGTTTAACTACTATTAATCAGAGTTACCATACAATAAACACTCTACATGGATTGACAGGCAAATAGAAATCATAGCAAGAAATTTTGAGGTTAGCACAGCAACTGGACATTTTCTTTGACCCAACTCACTGTACCTTGTTTTTTGAAAGAAAACAATATTTAAGCATTCCAGTCATAACGAACTGGGCAGATTTTGTTTTTGGTGAGGTGTTTGCTGTTACATATTGCACATAATGTATGGCTCTGTTAGGAGGAAAAAATTGGAGTCAAAGTGGCTGGAAAGTTAGGTCTGCTCTGTAGCACTGTGAGATTGTTGACATCTGCCGAGGTTGGAGCGCTCAGTAAGCAGGAAATGGGGTGTCACTCTGAGTGGTAGTTTACCATTATCCTGGCATCCTAATGAAGTGTCTGCAGTGCACAGAGCTTGTGGATGGCATCTTAACGCACGGCTAAGCAAAAGCACTTCTCTCCCTGTCACTGTCATCCATCTGCCTGCACCCTACTGTAGCCAATGGGATGGAACCATGCTACAATGTGCTATAAGCCATTTAGAGTTGCACATTGCATAATCAGTCCCATCAAATATGTAAAAAATGGCTATTATTGGTTATTTCCCTCAAACTCTGGCACCTGGAGTTTGATACATTAAAGTTAAACTTTCCAAGTGCTGTTTATGCTATTAATTCCACTTTCCCTCACTATCTAAATAGGAATGAGTTGCATCCTCATTGTCTTTAAGTCCTGTTAATGCATTGAAAGAGTTGTATGAATATTCATTAAAAACTTCGCTGTACATCACACTTGGTGAATTCATCAATTCACAATATAATGGAACGGTCATCTTTGAGATAAGCATTTTTAAGAAAAGGGCAGAGAATGAAACAACTGAAATCACATTATTCAGTTTGTGGTGATAGTTTGAGGTCTTTCAATAGATGGCTTTAAAGACACAGTGCATTTCACCAAGTACGTTTACATTTAAAGCCAGTATTGTCAATGCTGGATGATTAAATTCGGTGCTTTACCATTACCTCCGGTGAAATTCAAATGCAGTGGAAAGGAGGATATCTGTTATTAGGTGGCATGAATAGAGCAATGTGTGTGTAATATTCCCGAAGCTTCTAGATCCACTGTGAATGGTCCTCCAGATATGGCTTCAGAGCAGCTGAGCTCTAATGGCAAGAATTTAAGTGGTATGATGGACATGAAGTTGAGAAGGAGCTTATTGTAATAGGCTGGGGCAACAGGGCTCTGCCAAATTGGGGAGTTGGGTGGGGTTAGATAAACAAGAAGACATAACATAATTCGGTTGCATCAGGAATTTTTCGCAGACATTAAAACTATGGTAAACATAACAGCAGGGAGGCTTGCACTGCAGCACAGTGGGAAGCTTCAAGCGTCTGCCCGCGCTGTGCCTGGCTCCAGCCACTGCTAGAAGTCTCCGACTTTCATTAGCACTCAATTCACCCAGTACCCCAGAAAAGGAGAAAAATCCAGCAGCAAAGCCCTTCACTAATTATTGTAAATGCTCCCAGGTTACATTATTTTGGAGGCAACGATGGCAGGATGATGTTAAACTAGAACAAAAGAGTCATTCTGAAATAAAAGAACAAGAGGGCTTGTTTGCTGTTTGTTTTGAATCACGTGTAGCCTTTCTTTCCATCAGTAAGGCAGTATGTTGGAATACTGGACCACCTCTTTAAGATGAAATCTTAGGTGACCAGTCCAAACTGTGTGCAACCACTTTTGAGCAGTAAAAATGTATGTTAATTTCACAAATGACCTCCTTCATCTCCATCTCCGCCCCCAAATTTATGCAAGCAGTTCTCACAGGTCTGAAACAGAAACTGTTTCCTTTGGAGGAAATTTGTAATAATACAAAAATTCATATGGTCACCAAATGAAATAAGGTAGGCAAACAAATGTACACCATGGCAAAATACTGCCCTTCACGTTAAAGTTTTAATCCCCCAGTCAAAAAGAAAAAATTAAGCTATTTGAGAAAAATACTGGCTTTATCAAAGGGACAGTGGCCTGCTATTGATGCCCATAAACATTTTAAATGGTAATTTTTTTAATGGAGTGATAGGTGTTTATTTTTGCTAGATCCAGGCTTGGGAATCTGGTTTCTTCATTCATATATCCCCCCAGCTGCTGTTAGCATTATAGCACATCAGCTTTCCTTCATGAGTGAATATTTCTCTAGAACTCATTTGCAAAAGAGTCGAAGCAATATTAAACACCACATCCAATCCTCTTTTAAACACACAAAGAAATGGGAAAACACATCAGAACTAGACCATTGAGAAAATTCTCCTTTCAAATTTACTGTGTGCTTCACATGCTCATATACAATATCCCACTACGTCCCGTTTGTGATCCATTTGAAACAATCTCGATTTGCTTAAATTGTCACATTCCTCTTGCACATTTCTTCCTAAATGCAAAAATGGCAAGGAATTCTCCTCCCTCTTCATTATAAAAGTGCAGAATTTCTGGCTTGTTTATTCCTAATGGAACACTTGAGACAGAAGAAAATATATAAATATCTCTTTCAGAAGATTAGTTCTCTCAATCTTTTTAAAAGAGAGGACTTGTTTATTTCTTCCCCCTAGTAAACAACTTGGGCTTTTCTTTGTAATTTTCCATTGTCAAATTAATGGATTTCACTTTACTGACTTGGTCACAAAGTTCTAAAACACTCTATTTTTTAATATCCTTATTTTTGCCATACAATATACTCATGTATATCTCTAGGACATAGGATAGGACCTAACCATCATTTTAAATAAATTTCTTAGAGGAACCTTCTACTCCATCATTACTTACGAAAACAGAGTTTGAAAAAAAAAACCATCTAACAAAAAAAAAGTATGTTTTACTTCTCATAAGAATACATTTCCAAGCTAAGGATTTCAGGCAAGAAATGCCGTATGTATTTTGAATCTTTCAAATCAACATTCAGAATTTTGTTCTGATCTACTGGTCAATATTCTCTTGACCAGGTCAAGAACTGAGAAAAGTCTGGCCACCAAGACAGAAGAGAGAATGGTCATTAAAAAAAAAAAAGGGAGACAGTTTATCAACTTCAATATCTGAAGTACTGAGCAGTCCCTTTACACAATGTGGAGGCAAGTCCCCTAATTATACTGGAAGTATGTCCGTATGTTCACCTACCATATACATGGCCCTTCAAGAATATTATTAAGGATGTTAATGAAAAAAAATGGCTAATATTTTCAAAAAACTATAAAAAGAGCAGGAGGGAGAGGAAGGCAAGCTGCAGCAAAAAACCTGGGCTCAGCAGCTTTCTGGGGGAAATGGTGAAATGTGACTATGTGATTTATAATGAGAAAAGGTATCTACAACATACAATTTTCTACCTAGCTGCAAATAATAATTCATAGTGATGTCCCTTCCAGATAAAAGACCTTTGCTATGTAGGGCCCATGTGGTAAAATGATCATGATAAATGTCAGACCAGTGCAGGTAACGGCTTTACAAACCATTAAGATTAGCTGGCTCTTTTTTCCGATGATAACAGTAACCATGCTGTGACTCTATGTGGTAATAATATCTCAGTCCTGATAAATGCCAGCGTCAGGCAGAGGTGTTTATCATTCCCAGTTCAGAAATGCTGACTAAAGTTACCACATGTTGCCTGTTATTCTTCTCTTACAATAGTTTCACAATTAAGGGGAAAAAAAAAGCTGAATCATAAAATTATTTTATCCTGCGTTTCTTAAAGGAGTTTCATGGCTTGTGCTATTAAATCTCCTCTGCTCTAAATGTTACTGCGTGGCCGTGTCAAAAGAACTGGCTAGGAAAACAGTTCACCATATTAACCATTATCTCACCTTCTGAGGTCTTTTGTTCAAAATGAGTAGTTACGGATAAAGTTTAATATGCTTCCTTTAAAAAAAAACATTTTTAAGCCAAAACACGGAGGGAATAGTTCTTAGTTTATGCTTGTTTTCTTAATTGTGTGACAGATTCTGATTGTTTTCAAGATTTTTTTAAATCCCTTATAAATTTAATTTCTTTACCAATCAGAAGAGGTAGACAGATATTAAAAACTTCAAATCTAGAAAAGTATTTGTAGGATATCCACCCTCATAAAAATATGCAAAGATAATGCTTGAAATAAATAGCTACTTGAGTACTTGAAAGAACTATGGTTCATGGTTAGAAAGATGTCAAATGACTCAAAATGGTAACTTGGTGTTTTTTTAAAAAAAGCTTGTAAAACCAGATATGTATAAATACATACAGTTTAAAGAAAATTCTTACAGGAAAACTGAATTTCAAAGAAATAAACTGGTGAGCTTTCTCAGCACAGACTATCGCCTGAGGATGAATTAGTATCATTTCTAAGTTACAGAAATGTACTTAGCCACCATGACACCTCCAAAATTACTTTGAAAAAAAGAAATTCTAGGGAGGACAAAATGACCATGCTTTTCCAGTGAAGATTGCTGCTGAAGGGTCTGTCAGCCATTGCCTAGCCCTTCAGTTCAGAAAAAGAGGTGCATCACTCCAAAACTGAGGAAGTTTGGTTTAGAGACAGTTTCAGGTTGGCGAATTTTAGGAAATGTAATCATACTAAGACTGATTGCAAAGTAGTGATACCCTTTATTAATAGTTACTAAAGAGTAAAACGTGAATGCTGTTTTTCCAGACTCGCCCTTGAGGTGAGGTCAGTGCACCGGAAGTCCTTAGAATAACATAGATACAGTTACATGAGGAAGAAAAAGTGATTCTCTTACTCTCCTGAGTGTATTTGGGGATGTCTAAAGGAGTTAAGAATAATAATTCAAAAGCCTTTAGAAATTAATTACACAAAATTTTACATTAATTGATTTGGTATGAATTGTGCTTTTTTTAATATAAATTAATAACTCAGAACTTGATTCTTTGAGGATCCCTTCAGTCAGAAGGATATATAAGCTTCACTGACACCTATACTATGATATGTCTTAAGTTTAAACATCTTGCATGATGTATTTTGAATTTTATATGCCCCTCTGGATTGTAAAATGACAGAAGATAGAGATCAACTTTGTATCTCCCACAGGTTGCATACATGCCTTAATAAATATTCTTTTCTTCAATCATGTATCCTTATATATGCTTAATACTCTAAAACTTATTTAGGAAATAGATATTTTTTCTTTTTAATAGTTTTCTAATTGTTTATTGCCAGAAAGTAGGAGTAGAGGTGGAAAGAAATAGAGGTTGCACTTAACAAGATCGGATTCACTCCTAACAGCTTGCCCTGAGTGGCCTGACTCCTCCTCCTCAGTGACCACAAATGGCCCCTGGATATGATGTTACCCTGGCCAGGATGCTGAAGCTTTCCTCACAGGTTAAGGCATCCATGGACTCAGGGCAATCCACTGGTCAGAGTATTTCTGCTATTGACATTTATTAGCTATGGAGTTATTTCCATTTTTTAAAATTCTTCTTAAAAGGGCCTCTTTATTCAAAAATCAGACCAAACATTAACATCTAGGAGGAGCAACTGTGAAAACTAGAGCAATCCGATGGGTCAGTGAGGTGGTTAGGTCTAATTCTCAAGCAGTCCCCACTAGAGAAAGAAATAGGTCTGTCCTGGGTCAAGCAGAATTAGCTCCTGCTGCATCTTTTCTGTCCTGCAAGTCACATACCTCTGTTCTCAGAATGGTTTGGACATAGATTATCAACACCCAAAGTCAAACTTACCTGGTATCTGCAGGCATTGAGAATGTGCCCTCATTTTACTTAAATATAATGTATGGCTTTTCCAGTTTGGATGCGGATGAGATGAGTGGACTCTTGAGAATTTGCAAATTGCCAACAGCAGGTTAGGCTGAAGGCCATGGTTGTTCCTTGCTCATGATACAAGGACACTTCTATCTATGATACACTATAGCTACTTAAGGATTATAACCAAGCATTCTTTGATGATGGACAATATATACTGTGGACTAATTCTGCTTTTAGGAAAGAGTACTCAAGAGTAGAATGTATGGCTTCACACTATTTCAAAAACATCCTTGAATTAAGAGCAATCATGTGTTAAGGCTAAAAGAGAGGATGATTTAAAAGAAAAATTTTAACCAAAAGGGAACTTACATTCAACTAGCACTTACTGTAGGTGCATTTATGTACATTGAAACATTTCATTCCACAAATAATCCTGAGATATTTATATGAGGTTTTTGTGTTTTTTGTAAAGGAACTAAAAACATCAAGAGTTCAAGAAACTTGCTCCAAATCAAACAACACAGGAAGAATTTTAACTCAATTCTTTCAGACTTAATGATACATTGCTTCTCTCACTTTGTAACATGAATTTGAAGTATGTGTCTATTTGTACCATTTATTAGTCTTGAATTTGCCCCTGATTTTTTCTCTCTAACACAAATGCAAATTACTTAAATAATTTAATCAAGCAATTGTTGTCATGCCTTAGATGATTCCTCAACATCTACTCAACTTTTATGACTAAAAGGCATACCCTCAAAGATCTGTATCCAGCTGTAGGGTATAATAAACAAATAAAATGTTCTCTAAAGATACTCATTCCTCCTATAATCCAGAACAGTCTCTAGCCAAATTCTGAAATGGTCGCATTGCAAACATACAAACTAAATAGAAACTAAACTGCTTTCTTCCAAATATAGCCCTGACAAATAAGTGACTACCATTTTTTCATACAGGATGCATTATACATCTCAGAATAACTTTCAGAAGCAGAGCAGCTGTGATATTGCTGACCACCTTAAAACAAAGGCATACAGTTATCCTTTAAGAATTACAGATAAATAGAATGAATAGTACCACCAATACATTGGTTACTGGGAGAATCCGGTCTTTTCTTCCTCTGGATGAACTTATATAACAAAGCAGAATTAATTTTGAAATATGATTTAATATATGGCTATAAATAAGTTAAGAATAATAAATGCACCAATGATAAAGCCGGAAAAGTGTCCGGGGGTCACCAGGCGCAGGGTTCTGCACTGCACAGAGCTCTTTCCATCATTGTATAACTTATCTTATCTCTTTACAAAAAGGCATTTGGTTGTAAATGTCCTCATTTTAGTAGCAACATTTCATGCAGATAAATGTAAATGTAAGTACCATAAACCATATTTTTTAAACTGTGTCCTCAAAACCATGAATCAGGGGAAACCTATAAAGCTACAACTTTATCATAACATTAAAGGCTATTTCACATCATGTAGGAGCTGTTACTTCTCTTAAGTAGCCTACAGTTGTTTTTGAAGAAGCTCATTAACAAGAGTTTGGTCTAGCTTGAGAATATGGGACTAGGTGGGTGAGAAATAGGCAGTAGTAAGAAACAGCTTACCAGTTTAATACATACATATACATTGTATATATTTTTACATATACGTTTTTGCCACTTTTGGGTGGCAAAAGTGAAGTATTACAAGAAGGTTTTGCATGCAGTTGTTGTGTGTTCACAGCCTAGAGACTGGAGAGGGGATTAAATGGAGGTATTAAAGAGTATGGAGTAGATGCAAAACTAAACCAGGGGAATGAAGATAGGAGAAAATGTGATGGGAAAGGGAAATAATTCTGGAGTTTATGACTGGAAAGATTGTATGTAAGTCTTTTAGTGAACAATTTACCTAATTGGTTCTCTAATTCTCCATATAGAAAAAGTTCTTCCCACCCCAACCCCACTTTAGTCATAATGTAGAAAAGCCAGAGATATCTCAAAGTCTTCTCAAAGCACTCAATACTTCGCAATAATGAGAAACCACATGCTGAAGGAGAAATATTAATAGAAAATGCTGTCTTTCCGATGCTCACTGAATCAATTGAAGACAGTTGACATATCTTTAGTAAGCTGTGTATGAATCTTAGCTCATTAACCACTCCTGTAGTATGTATGCTGATTCCAGTTCCTTATATGACACATCAATAAACCAGATCTGAAAAGGTGTCATTTCGATTTTAATGTATCCAATCGTATTTTTAGATGTTCCTCCACTTAGAAGTGTTTGTGCTATTTTCTGATTTTATAAGCTATGGAAGAGTGGGTGTGGTATTGATTTGAATGGGAAACCACTGCTTTCCTATAACCTTTCAAAGATTATGTTCTGATTAGGTTGTAAGAAAAATTAATTGCTCCTCCATAATAATATTTCAGCCCTCTTGAAACTATTGTCCAGTTCCCCCTCCAGTACTCAAGTGTAACTTAACCACAAACATGTGTGTACTACTGTTGAATTGTCCAATGCCTGCAGTATATTGGAAAACAGAGAAAGAGAGAAAAAGTATTTCCATAAATCATTCTTCCTGGAGGATGTTTCTTATAAGCAGATGTGGGAACCACCATGTACTTTTATAAGGATTCCTGTATGTAACTGAACTGCTCACCAATCAGTCCCTCTGCCTATCAGGAAGTATTTTGTGTGCTGTGAAATATCAGGCTACTATAGTAGCTGGTTATCACAAGCTGGCACCAACTCAGTTCAAGTATTAGCAATTATATCTTGAATGCTCACTGCAACCTGAAAGAATGCTTTTTGCTGAATATTAAAGGTGAACCAGATCTACCACAGACCTCAAAAAAGGTAAGGGAGGGAGGGAGGTGAACATTTATGGATTACTTACTTTTAACTCATTATTGTGCTAAAGACATCACATACTATCTTGTTTAATCCATAAAACTAGCCTTTTAAGTATGATTCAAAAAAAGTAAGAACTTTTCCAAGACCACACAGCTAAAAAAAAGCTGTTATGGAATTCAAACCAAGGTCTGTCTACGCCAATCCATGTTCATGTCTTTCACTTGTTCACTAATTCTTTCTTCATTCACTTAACCCACTATTTGCCAGTATAAGAGCTGCTAGCTTAATAGGAAAATTTTCAGTTTAATGGGAGAAATTGACAGGCATTCAAGTCATGGAAATACCATGTGGAATGCTGTATAAACACAATGTCCTGAGAGCACTGGAATGCTGAAGGAAAACTGACTCTAAGGAAGTTCATAATTCTTTCACCTGGTGGTTATACAGACTGAGTGAAGTTTTAATCATCTGCAAGCACCATGACGATGACTTTGTAAATTCAAAAATGTCCAGTGATTCAACCCCCAACTTTCTTAAACCCACCCTGACTGGGTCATAAGTTACCTAAACCTGAGGTTTGCTGAATGTAGCCATTTGGACTACTCTCCACTTATCTTTTGTCAAGCTTAATTTATAGCTGCTACTTCTGCAGTCCTCAATGTCAACCGGTTGCACTTTTGGAGACTGACATTGACCTGATCATTACTATGGCCAGAGATTTTAGTAAAATTAGAAGGGCCTCTTCCTCTCCTCTCCCCATGCCCCCACCAACCTCTCGCAATATTTTTATTGCTTGAACCAAGTGGTTCACCAGATCCTTAGGTAAATTATACCACTAGCATCATGTCAACCTATGCATAATGTATCCATTTCATGAATATATAAATGTATATATATGTATTTGTGTTTGTATGTGTATATGTAATCACTGGTGTGAGGTATTAGCTTCAGATAGCTAGATACAAGGTATCCAAGTACCCTCCAGAGATGTGTCGTGCACAAACTCTACCCATTTCACTCTCATCTTTATTGACTTGCTAACTTCTTTTTCTAAGTTTCTAGGACCCCGCAGGCTCCAACTGGTCCTACAAAATTTCACATAGCCTTACCATCATTAAGTTATATGGGGACTTTCTACCCTTTCGTCAGAAAGATTAGATCTGTTGATACTATGATGTTTCAACTGGCTTTTCTTTTTTTTTCTCTCCCCTTTGTCTCCTTCATTTGCAGTTGTCCAATTCATATTATGTTGGAACTCTTCTAAGAATAACTGCAATTTTGAAAACTCTGACTGTGGGAGGCATTATTTATAGGCGTTTGTGGTTTTAGGAGGAAGAAGAAAAACTTCCAAGCAGAGTTCTTCAAGGAAGACTGCCTCCACGCTACTTTAGCCAAATGCCATCTTCTACAGTGTATTTTTCTCTAATTCCTTATACAAAGTTTTGTTTGCAACAGTGTATTTAAAAAAAGCTTCCATGTTCTGAACTCCTTCTTACCCCACCTAACAACAGGTGATTATGAATTGGGCTTTTGAAAGTGCGTCATGTTAGGAATTGTGTTTGACCCATCTTCAAGGGTTTCAGTTCACAAGACATTATTTCCTGATATTAAAAAAACTGAGACAGTACCACCCTGGTCTGATTGCTCCGCAGACTCAAGGAAGCCCCACCTGGTCATGTGTTTCACTTTGCATGGCGTTGATCTTCAAGGTCATCTCATGGTACAACCATTCTATCTACATTTTGAGGAGCAGAAAGGTAAAAGGCTGAAGAAACTAAATGGGTTCCCTGCATACAGCCTCCCGAGAGGTCCCACATAGCACTTTGACTAAAGTCTCATTGGGCAGACTTTCCTAGGAAGCTAGGGAATGAATTATTTTAGCTGGGTATATTGCCATCCCCTCAACAATGGGACTTTCTTGCTAAGGAAGAATGGATATTGGGCAGATAGGTGCCTTACATATCATTCTCTTATATATCATCTTTTCTAGCAGTGGCCACTTTCGAATCATCAGGACCTCTGTGCTAGACAGTAGAGGTAGAGTCTAAAAAGGAAAAGTGCCTACATCAAAGTACATAGAGTATTCAAGTTCAATAAATAATTACAAGTCTAGCCCTGGTTAAAATTATGGTAAGATGAATTCTCTGGTGTACTAGGTATATCAATTCTTATTACTGCCATCCATGACATTAAAAGACAAAAGAAACAAAATGAAGGAGGGTAATCCATGTGATATGTAGTTTTGAACAACTTCCTATTATTTTAAATGTCTATTTTTATTTTTATTTTTTGTACTTCCTTTTTAAACAAAATGTGTTAGGGAGAAAAGATAACATAGGAGTAATAAAAAAAATAAATTGACCTTCCACAAAATCAAGCAATACTGGTAATTAAGTCACATGATGTGTCCTTGTTTGTATGTTCACTATTGCTGCTCTCACAAATTGTCATGAATTCAGGAGCTCCAAACAACACAAATTTATTATCTTACATTTCTGGAAGTCAGAGGTCTGAAAGTAACTTCACTAGGGCAAAATCAAGGTGTCACCAGGTCTGTGTTTCTTCTGGAAGCTCTCTGTCCTTGCCTTTTCCAGTTTCTAGAGGCTGTCTCCCCCCTTGGCCCACGGTCCTTCATCAAGTCACCTTTTTTCCTCTGTGTCCATTGTCATATCACCTTCTCTCTCTGACACTGATCCTCTTATTTCCTTTGTAACCACCTTTATGATTACACTGGGGCCACACAGACAATCCAAAATAATCTCCGTCTCAGCATCTGCAAAAAGCCCTTTTGCCATGGAAGGCAACATATTCACAAGTTCCAAACATTAGAACACGGACATCTTTGGTAGGCCATTAATAACCCTACCACATCTTATAAAAGAGTAAAGCATGTATAAAAACTTGATCTTAAGATGTGTCAAAGCCACACTCATGCTGCTTTCATATTACTATGGTCTTATTCGAAGTCAAAATTAAGCGTCTACATGATAATGATGTTGCATCTATGTATTCCCTTTGGCTGCTGATGAGGACTTTAAGTTGCTGAGTCTCAGTCCAAAATTCTAAGAAAATTCCCTCATGGCACCTATGAAATCTCATTCCCTTCTAACCTCCCTTATTTATTTTTTTATTTTTTTCAGAAGAGCAAGACAACACCACAAGAATTGAAACTATAAAATCTCTTGTACAAAAACTCCCTCCACCAAATCGTGACACCATGAAAGTCCTCTTTGGACATCTAACTAAGTAAGTTGTATGGCTTTCTGGTTGTGTTGTCATGTTCTCATTTCCTAAATGAGCAGTATGTAATTTCAGATCTCTAAGACAAAAGTTTCTGAATGTATCAACTGAGATTTCCCCCTCTAGCTGATCTAAATCTTCCTGCAGAAGCTGGAGAATGTGCTAGAGAAAGGAAGGAGAACCTACAAAAGGAACTTTGGATATAGTTTATTTCTCCTGGCCTTTTCAACAGGTAGATGTTTGTTGACTGGTCGTCAGAACCATAGCTAGAACCTTGGGATTGGCTGACTTTACTTTGTTGTCTTATATAACAGCAAATGATTCAGACATGAGTTCAAAATCTAGCCTCACCATGTACTAAGGGCTATGACCACAAATTAGCCACTTAAATTCTCTGAAATCTAGTTTCCTCACCTATAAAATGTTAATTCAGATCGATAAGGTGCCATCCATGTAATCAGCAAAGAGAAGAGTATTTCAGGCAGAAAAAAAAAGCCAGTGTGGAGACCCAGAGGCCCCCCAGAGCTCGATGTATTTGAAAAGCAGAAAGCAGGCCATTTTGGCTAGAGCCTAATGAACTAGGAGAATGGTGGTAAGAGTTGAGGTCATAGACTTTAGGCTGGCATCAGGTCACATGGGTGCTTGTGGGCCACAGTTGCTCAATGAAAGGAGTACAAAAGATGCCTCTGTCTGCCACATGGAGAACGGATTGCGGAAGTGAAAGCAGGGAGACCTGTTAGTAGGCCAGCAAGAGGTCGTGGTGCCTGGAGGGGAGCCCTGAGACAGATGTGCTGGTGCTGGGATGCAAGGGGAAAGGAAAGGAAAATTCGAGTGTACCTCTTAGGGTTTGGGCTTGGGCAAGTGGACGAATGTAGTGCTGCAGAGGTGGATAAACCTGGAGGAAGAACAGGTGAATAGGAAGAGCAGTCTGGAGACTTCTGTTTTGGACACATTAAGACTGAAATGACTTTTATTCATTTGCCCTCTGTTAACACCTTCTTCGGATAAGGCAGGATGCAATACAAGTGATGAGGTTTTAGCTTTCACTGTATACATACAGTGATGCTGAACGCTGACAGTTTCAGATGGATTGGGCCGTTTTGCTTTTGTGAGTTTCAGTCTCCTTGATCATCCATTCCCGGGCTGAGTCACTCTTGCAGATTATTCAACCAATCCATTATGAGAGTTTTAATCAGAGATGCAGTATATGCAATTGGAAACACACAAAATTTAGCAGCAGTGGTGCATATAGATTAAAAAGTGAAATTTTTTGCTTGCACTTACTCTTAGCCTGCTGAGCAGAAATAACTGTCATTTTTGTACATATCCTTCCAGACCTGTTTTAAGCACATGCAAACATATATGTGATTGTTTCTTGTGTTAATGTCACACTGGACATATTGTTCTGAAACTACTTTGCAACTCACGGATAGCCTTTCATTTTATTAAACAGACTTATCTGATTCTTTCTAATGATGACATGGTATTCCACGGTGTGGATAGTCCAAATTTGCTTAACCAGTCACTGCATTAGGGAGCACATTTTAATCTAATTCATCATATTACTTTCTTTCTTATTTTACTTCCAGAAGGAGCCTGTGCCCAAATTCAGATCATCCCTTATTGTTAGAATGTCCCTTCTTGTCAGTTCTCCACACGGCTACAGGATGAAACCCAGTGTGGTTTAGCGAAAGGATCTTGGACCTTAAAGAAATAGAAAGAAAAATCTCAAGTAAAATCCTTATTCTATACTTCACTCCCCTTATGTTCTCAGGCATGTAAAATCGGATAAAATAATGTCAACCATAGCTTGTGGTTATGAGAATTAAGTGAGATAATGCATATAAAATGCCTGGCACAAGGTAAGCATTCCTCAAATGTTAATTCTTTCCCACTAGGACCCAAACACCATGACAGGGGTTTCAAGTTTCAAGTAAATACTGGAGTGCTTATCTCAGTAACTTTAACTGGACAAAGTCATAAAACAAATGGAAAAGTATACTCTTTAATGCTATGCAATACCCAGTCTTGTAGATCTTGAAAAATATCCATTACTCAATCTCAATTATTCCTTTATTTTCCAACTGAAAGAACAGCTATAAAATGAGGAAACTAAGAGTCAGTTAAATCCCCCTTTGAAAAAAAATAATAAAACACATAGAAGAGAATCCATCCAATGAAAACCTGGTTAAAGATGAGAGTCCTCCATCTGCCTGCTGCACATCCCAGTATCACCAGTTAATGGCAGACCATGTTTCTTATAACTAAATTAATCTCCTAACTTTGTTACAACTTTCATTCAGTTCAGTGGAGATAGAAATAGATGATTTTAATTAAGGTTTAAGATCAGATTATTACATCACCTGCACAGCATTCATATGATAAGAGTTTTCATTACAGATAGAGAAGAAAGTGTTCTTTGCTAGAACCCTTCTTGAGTTGTGTGACCATGTTCCATCCTGCTCTGATTTATAAACTGGGTTTAATTATGCATAAGCGTGTGCACATGATTATGTTTTGTTAAGCATTTCTTGCTAAGTTTTTGATAAACAGCCAATCGTGGCATGTCATCAAAGCCTGAGAAGACTAAATAAGAATATTGTTTAACGAGAATTTAAAAATATTCATGTTTGAAAGAATCATTAGAATGTTTTCCTTAGTCTTGATGTATTTGGTAGTTCTTCAGAAAATCTACCGTCAACACTTGTATGTAGTGTTTATTCCAAATTGTTGCAAATATATATATTTTGAAGTTTGTTTAGTGAGGGTCAGGGAGTGTAATGAAGTGCCAAAAATTCCACTTGACCTACGTACTCTATAGCCAACATAATAGAACTCCATTTTTGCAGAGCTCTGAGTTAAACATTCTCTTGAAAGCAGAGCAATACCAACTGAGATAGCTTAATACAACACAGCTGGAATAGAAGGTATATGCAAGTCCTATCCACAAAAGCCAGAATTTTTTAAAGGGTTATGATTATAGTAAGCATAAGATTACACAATAGCTACACAGGCTGAATAGTCTTAGAGTCCAGAGTCCTCATTCTTGATCAAAAGCAAGGACAAGTTCTGTGCTTTTCTTGGGATAGCTTGAGACTAGGAATTCAGAATAAGCTATCATCTCAAAATGCCATCAACCAGAAACCTTTATTAATAGCCACTTTCACAAATTGACATTACAGTGAAAAGCACTGGCAGGTTCTGTGATACCTTGTGAATCATCATATAAATGGCAAGTTCTATTTCTATAAAATCTAAGAGCCAAGTGCATTTTCCTTTAGCCTGCTTCTTTGAAAAGACAGGGAGGTAAACTGAAGATGAAGTTAATGGGAAGGAGGACCTAGGAAGATAACGTTTACTTGATGATGGGTAGTAGTCGGGGCATGGGAGTCAGGCAAAGGAGTTACATAAGCAATACAGGACCATTGAATCTTTATCTATCAGATAATTACATGATGAGCTCAGTGTTTATGGAAAACTCATCTGACAACAGAGTATAAGTTGAACAAGACAGAAGGAAAAAATAACGCAGAAGGCCGCACAGGAGTTGTGTTGGACTGGACATCAAATGGAAAAGAATGATCCTGATCTTGAGGTTTTGCAAAGAAAAATTCTACATAATTTTTTTATTTCTCTCATTTCTTCATCCCCATATCCAGTCAACCATTGAGATAAGTCTGAGGTTTCAATGCTGGGTAATTGTGAAAAGAGTCCCTCCCTCTGATGGCAAAACAGAAAACAAAAGGAGATACTGTTCAGAGGGGTATACACTTCTCTATTTTGCAAATGCAGGAAGAGGAAGAAGAGTTTACAGAAAACTGTAATGAAGTAGGATGAATCCCATTCTGTCGGGTGTGTATTGAATCAAACCCTATACAAAATCAACATTTTGAGAAAACCATATATCTAATATACCTCAAAAATGAAAATCTGTCAAGTCTTCATACCCTTTTGAGCCAGTCATCTTAATTGCTGGGTTCCATCCTGCATAATGGAGGGGGATTAGTATGCAGATAAAATTGTTCTTGACAGTACTATTTGCACAGCTGGAAATTTGGAAACAACCTAACTGTTCAGGGCTGGGGCAAGTATCTATAGAACATGGTATATTGTATCAGCTGAGTGGAATATAGTTCATACATAATTTTTTTTTTAATTTGGGAAAATGCTTGCATTAAGTTAAATAAAGTCAGAGATACATTGTTTACATACCCCATGCGAGTGTAACTATAGTATGTGGGAAAGTTGTGTGCTAGAAAAGACTGTAAGATGTTTCCTGAGATGTTAATATTTCTTTTCTGGAGTTGTTGAATTATGAGGGTTTCTTCTCACATGAGTTTCTTTTTCTCCCCTGCAATGGTATGGAAGGAGACATTGAGGTTAGGAGAACAGGTAAAGAGAGCAGGCTTTGGAGGGAGGCAGATGAGAATGTGAATGCTTTGGCTCTGCTGCTTACGAGAGGTGTCACTTGCAATAAGTTGCTTGACTCCAAGCTTCTGTTTTCTCATCTGTGAAATGGAGATCACTATAGAACCTATTTCTGTGTTGAGGAGTAAGTGAATAATGCTTTTAAAGAGTCTTGCAGAGTACCTAGTACACATTAGTTTCTAGATAAACATTATTTATCAACATATATTATTTTTCTGGTGAGAGAAATAGATGATAATCTTCAGTGACATAAATGTAAGAAGAACTGCAGAGACTAGGTTGCCAAATTTCCTGGCTTCCAGAAAATTCTTTATCTCACCACAGAAGCTTTTCCCAAAATCTGACTTTCTGTATTGACCTGATTCAGCCGGCTTCCCCTAACCCCACTGAGGCTGTTTTCACAAGTTTGACAAACCATGTGACAACCCCATGCTGTACCCAATCCCCTGTGAACTCCCCAGCCTGACTCTGTTCTGACACCAAATTTCTGTCACCCTGATACACATCTCGTGTCATGTTCACAGAGCCCACTATTTTCACCTCCAAAGTAGTAGCTTGCTGATAAAATAATCTAGTCTACCTTCCTTTCAGGCAGGTGTGAGGGGTTGGAGACAGGACCACATATTCCTATGCTTCTTGTCCAGAGCCACCCTGTTACAGCAGTTTCCTAGAAGCAATTATCTTGCTTTGTTGTCTACTTTATCAAAATGATCCTCACAGTGACAGTTTTCTGCCAGGTAGAACAACACACTAGCTCTGTGGAAGGCTGGTAAGTTAGATATTTTGAAGTCGGGAGGATCTAGCCTTATGCCTCAAATCCCCAGTACAAACATCCTATCAACTACATATCTACCTAGAAGTGGCATCAACCTTTGAAGTTCTAGAATTCCCATTGTCATTTAGGAAGGTGTTCAAGCTACTGCTGAAGTCTTTTCTCATATTTTTATTTCCAGGATAAACATAATACATGATATATAAAAAATTTAGAAAACACATACAAACATATTTCCACAGAGCTAAGTTGAGCTCATGAGCCAGATTTACTTTGTGACATACATTTTGGAAGCCAAAACAGTATCAAATTTTTGAGGCAGGAGGACATAGAAGAACATGCGGTTTCCATTCAATGTGCTATTCAAAGAAAAAAGCATCTTAGGTATGGGTGGCTCTTAGAAATGACTTATGAAAGAAGGTCAGTCATTGATTTTCAAAACCATCTTGGGAAGAATATATTTGCTGCAGATTTTAGACACCAATAAACATTCTTAGAGGAGATTTGTGCTTTGTAAAGGAGGTTGCAAGGAGAGCTAAAAATCTTCCCTTCTGCATTGCTCTAAGAAAATCGTCCAGCTGTTCATAGAATTCCAAGGTGAAGAAACGATATGGCTGAATAGACAAATCTCATGGAAATGTGCCAGTTGCATGCCTCATTGAAAGGCAGAACTGTTGAGCTGTGGCTATTTTGTGAGAGTAAACCGATATTTAAAGCTTCTCTGTGGTCTTCATGGATGTTAAATAAAATATTCTACAACAGCATGTCAGAGTCAACCCAAATGCTGATGACCTAGAAATATAAGGGTAGTGTGAGGAAAACAGCAGTGAGGAAACAGTTCGTCCACCCTGTCTTTAAAGCAGCACAGCAAGCATTGCTGATATTTACCGGGGGTGGGGGAAATGAGACATGGCTAAAGAATGGACTTGTGATCCCTTGCCGTTTTCTCTGGATGTCAAGAGTGGTGGCCGGTGGAGTCTCTGCCTCCCATCAGGGCTCTGAATGCTAGCTCTGGTGTGCTTTGGAGCACACTGTGTTTTTCTGTGCTGTCTTCTGGCACTCCACCCTCTCTCTGTACATTTTGGTCTCTCACCCAACCATAATACCTGATATCCGATGACTTGCGGGTCATGAGTATTTTTACTGGAAAATGAGGAACCTGTGCAAATCATGTTCTTTTTTTCCCCCCTCTCTTTTTTCTTTTCCTTTTTTCTTTTTTTTTCTTTTCCTTTTTTCTTTTTTTTTCTTTCCCCTGAGGGACAGAGGCTGCAAGTTGTTTGAAATAAGCCAGAAGCCTAATAGCTCCTTTGCTTGTGTATTTGGAATGGCACCCTAATCACTTTGAAAAGCTAATGTACTTCCTATGGGCCTGAAATTTCTCAACTGGACTCCCGTGGCAGAATTTGGCCTGGTAGTTAAGAAAATTAATTACTCTGATCATGAAGATGAAGCAATAGTTCCCTACTCCCTGTAGTAATCATTAAAATGTCATCTACTTAGGAGACATCTTGGCACGGGATTTATAAGGTTTGTGAGCTGGGGACTAAGGTTCAATGATCCTTCCAGTGAAGGATCCTTGTTCCGGGGATGGCTTTGGGTTTCTAAGACAGGAGTGAAATTATTACTTTAGAGCTTTTGATTTAATATTTGAATGGTAACATTAACCACTGAATAATAGGAAACAAACCAAACTTAAAATGGCTACTGCCCATCTATCTATTGTTAGTGGGGGCCCACTCCATAGGGCTATTGTATTCATAAGAGGTAAATTTTTCAAGTTGCCCCATCATCCTCCACTGTGAGTCTTGGCATTTTACCTGATGAAATTAACCAGGGATTTGGAATCAGAAGACATACATTCAAGTCCCAACCTTAGCCCTTAGAAACCACATAACATTAAGAAAACCCTTTGAATGTCTCTACCCCTCCTTTTTGCTCATATTTGAAATGGGTCAAATAAATTCACACTTGTGAAAATGTTAACTGTGAAATCTTATCCCTGCATTCTTTCAGGAAGTGTTAAATGAATGCTTACTGTATTCCAGCACTGGACTGGATCAGAGGTTGGCAAACTGGCCCATGGGCCACATCCAGCCTTCTGCCTGTTTTTGTCAATAAAGGTCTTTTGGAGTGCACACACAAGCGCACACATACCTATATATTTGTGTATTGCCAATGGCTGCTTTCATGCTATAATTGCAAGAGTTGACTAGTCACAAGTTGCACAGGGTCAAAAATATTCGCTGTCTGACCCTTTACAGAAAAAGTTTGCTGACTCCCTCAACTCAATATTAGAGGCTTAAGGAAGACTCCTAGCCTCATTTTTCCTATAATCTTCTGGGGAAGATAAATTAGTAAAAAATTATAATAAATATGGTGCGATATCACAAGACACTATGAAAGTATCAAGCAGAATTTAGAGAAACCAAAGAATGTCTCCCAGAGGAGATAACGCAGGCTATCTTTAGGGATACCAGTTTGGCAGACAATAGGTCTTCTAAGAATGACTACTGTGTACAAAAAGGCACAGAGGAGAACCATAGTGTGAGAAAGAAATGGCAAACCCTCTGGAATGATGGGAAAATCAGGAAACAATAGAAGTGGTAGAAAAGAAACCCAGATGTTTAGCAAACATAAGCTAAATTGTAAAGAACATCATATGCTTTGCTAAGGAGTTTGAAATTCCTTCTGTAGATATTAGATAAATCAGGCAAGAATCTAAAACAGGGAGATAAGGTGATGTGATTTGTATTTAGAAAGATCACAATCTTTATAAGTGTGAAGGATGCTCTGCAAGAGGGCAACACTAGAGGTCATGGAACCAGTCAAGAAGCTGGAATGAAAATCCAAGGTAGAATCTCAAACTAAGCGATGAGAGAGAGAAACAGAGAGAGAGAGAGAGAGAGAGAGAGAGAGAGAGAGAGAAAATGTGTGTGTGTGTGTGTGTGTGTGTGTGGCAGTGAGGGTTAAGGGACGGATACAGGAGTCCTGGAGGAGGCTAAGTCAACAGGACACACCAAGTGTGGCCAGAGTTTAGGGAGAAAGAAGATTCCAGGATGACACAGTGGTTTTGAGCATAGCTGAGCGTGATACCCTTAACTCACATAGAAGAAAAGGACAAAATTGAAGGCATGTAGCAAGTTGAAATTTTGGGAGGCATGATGTGATTTGGTCACTGTTTATATTCCATTAGTGAAGTCCCTAGGGGATGAGAAATACAGGTTGGGAATATAGGCAAAGGACCTAGGGTCTAGGTATGAATCTGGGAATCATTAGTTTAATGATGGGATAAGGTCATGAGTAACCCCAGGAGACAATGCAAAGCTAGAAAATAGTTGAAGACAGATTCCTGGGGTTGTCTAACAATCAAGGGGACGTTAGAGGAAGATGCTAGGAAAGGACTCAGAGAATGCCAAGCATGGTGTTAGAAAGAAAACTTTTAGTAAGGCCAGAGGTATTATATGTCGTGATTAAACTAATACTTCCACAAAAGAGGCCTACAGAATTCTCGTGATAACGAGACATGGGGCAAAATTTCTAGTGATGAAAGGCTATTGTTCTAATCTCCAGCCTTTGGCTCTTGAAAAATCACAGGAGTAAAAATAATAATCTAGCGGGGAAAGAATTATTTTATAGAATAGTCAGGTCTTGAAAATATTGGTGAAGCTGGAAATGATAAAGAATTGAGCTAGTCCCTTTCTGCCCCTTAGAGCAGAGGCTCCAGGAGAGCAGGACTTGTGTTGCTTTGGCTCCTGTTATACCCCCAGAGCCCAGCACAGAGTCCCACCCATTACAGATTCTCAGTAACTTTTTTAATGCATGGAATCACATGACTTCATTGATGAGATGATAATCTAATAGTCAGTGATGGTTGCACTTAAGATCAACGGGAATATTTGCAAGTTGATATATTCCAGACTTGGGAATATTCTTTTTTGAGGGTTTTGGTTAGTACCCTGTTCCCCTCAAGTTTTTGTCTCATCATCTGAAATTTATTTTTTCATCATGATGAAAAGAAAGGCAGATCTGGTTATATAAGAAGCATTATTAATATCAAGACTGCACATGAAGAGCCCCTAAGTACAATGACAAATGAGCATTAAAAGAGGCTGGCCATACTGTGGAAGCCTTAGGAAAACTGGGACCACCAATCCAGGATGGAACGCATTAGATCAACCACGGCAGTTCTGATTTCTTGATTATCTAGGATTTGTAACAGATCTTAGAATATAAAAACTCAGTTTTGTCCTCTGTCACCACTCCCACTACTAAATTAAAGACTTTCTGTCACTTTGGTCTCCTATCCTATCAACCCAACCTCCCTGTCCATAATTTTTTCCAGATCCAATATTGACTTCCTACTACCTTGAATCACTTAGCATTAGGAGAAACCAAAAAAAAAAAGAAAGAAAGAAAGAAAAAAAATCACCTTGATTGAAAAAGCTTGCCTTCTGCTATTAAGTGTATAAAAAAATCTGGTTCCCCTGTTTTATGGAGCAGAGACACAGCAAACTTCAAAGCAGAAGGGGGGAAAAATCAAGCAGACCTCAAGTCACCTGATTTCCAGTCCACTAGACCACACTCCGCTTCCCTGCCAATACCAATACTCGATTGTGTTTCCAGGGAAGAAGGAATGGTAAAACAAAGAGGGAGAAGGATGAGCCAACTGTGAGAGAGGCACAGGCCCATCATTTGAATTCCCTTATTTTAATTGAACACCACCTATAATCCTAGATCTTTAAATAAAATGACCCAATTAATTAGCAAACTGACAAATTTATGGAAGGGTTTTTCTTGCTTCTGTCCTCTCTCTCTCTCTCTCTCTCTCTCTCTCTCTCTCTCTCTCTCTCTTCCTCCCAACTCTAACACATTGCTTTCCACCTAAAAAGCACCAGAGAAAGTTTCATTTTTAGGGGTTCTTTTCAGAAACAAGTTCCATATCCACATTCATTAATGCTGTGTGTGTGTGTGCGTGCATGCGCGCACATATGCACACTTAGAAAGAGCACATTTTTTAAAAAGCAGTAACAGTCCTGCCTTTTACCATCTTCTTTCTCCTCTTTAAATGGAAAGCACTGAACCCAGATGCCCAACCACGGAAGATATTCTTCCAGAAGCAGCATCTGGCTTCCTGGCAAGCCCTTCAGGCAAGTTGTTTGGGGAGCTTTGTAGTTAGTTGTCTCTCTGTCTGTCACGTGTATCGGATGCCCTGGCCTCTCTGGCTGCCATGTCCAGGCAGCTGCCAATTCCTTTCAGTTCACCTTTAATTCTGAGAACTAGTTCTCTCATTTTCATTTCTTACTGGACTTATTTTTCTCCCCACTGCCCATAAGAATTTCAGGGCAAGACTAATTTCTCATTGCTGTCTGCCTGTCAACTGCCTCTCCGGGCCTCTGTCTTTTGAACCCGAGTGAAATCCTCAGTCATTTAGTCCTACATGAAGATAGGTTACTTTTAATCATAGTTCTTAGCCACTTCTTTTCAGCATAGCTCCCTGTAAACTGTGGAGTTGTTCCCTGAAAAGAAAAACAAAACATTCCGTCGGAGTA
The DNA here is from genome assembly GCF_040802235.1 of Manis javanica. Classification (NCBI taxonomy): domain Eukaryota; kingdom Metazoa; phylum Chordata; class Mammalia; order Pholidota; family Manidae; genus Manis; species Manis javanica. The sequence goes on from NC_133162.1 coordinate 113,307,770, forward strand.
ATTTATTCTGGTCTGAACACAAGACATGAAAGTATTCCTGACATTTGTGTATTATTTAGTTAAATCATCATGGCTCTGCACATCCTTGTCACACCACGAACAAAAGAGCATCGCAGGACTGGAAAAGATGAGGCGACACGGCAGCATTTACAAACAGCACTTGCTTTAAGATACTACATTTTTTAAAGTAGCTCCATTTTTTTTTTTTTTTTTTTTTTACCTGTTACTACATTTTTTTTTTCTTGTAAGGATTCTGTGGGTTTTCTTATGGATAATTGTTAAGCACAGAGTCCAATGGTAGCCCACGCACCAGGAAGCTGTGACAAGGTGCTGACAAGTCCAGCATGCAGAGGAGAAAGCAGAAATTAGAGCTGCAGGGTGACATCCAGGAATAGTTAACACGGGGTAGCTGCACATTTCCGTGTTGCTGGGGTTTTTTTTTTCCTCATGCAAGAAAAAGTGCAGATTATATGCTAGATTTCAGATCTCAAGACAGTATTGTCTGGGCTGAAAAGAGACCGGACTTTCACAGTGGACAGTCGCAGCCATAAATAATAATTGGTCTGTTGCCAGTGACTGGCTCTGCCCACGCTTGACTTTGAAGCAGGGCACAACTAAAACCATGGACTTCCCTGGATCAGGAGCCTCTGGGGGACAAGGACATGAGTCCAGGGGCTGTTTGGATCAGGGCATTGGGAATATCTCCTTTGATGCCGTCTATGTAATGGAAGAGCTCAAGTTTAAGATTGGAGTTGTTAAGTCTATTTTGTCTCCGTTTCACTGACATTTTTTAGTCTACAATGTTTCTTTCCTCAGGTTAATTTGTTGATGTGTACAAAGGCAATGAAAATACATACAGAACTTAGAGGTTTTATACTAAATATTGCCCTTTGTATAGAGATTTCTGTTTCTCACTTCCAGTAGTTTCTTTTCTTCTGTGTCATATGCACATTCTTTTTAACCGGGCTGTTTTCCCTTACATTTTCCCCTTTCCTTTTTCTGCCCTTCCTCCCAATATCATCCTCTCCCTCAAATCCTTCCTCCCATCCCTCACTCCGAGAACCCTCTTCACCTTCAAAGCATTTGTGCTTATACCATCTGTCTCCCATTTATTCAATGGTACAAATGCATTTCAAGTAGCTCTCATGAGAAACACCAAGTTGGAAATGAAGACAGTTTCACCAGGACAACGACCAACCCCTAGGACCTGGGAACCTTATTCAGTCATGTCACCTACCTCCCCTCCCTCTCTGGAAACGTTCACCTCTCTCCCAAATTCCTGGCTCTCACCCCATCTCTTACCAGGATTTGCAAACCAGCCTCTCACACAGGCATTCCATAGTCTATCTGCCTGATTGAGAAAATCCCTGCCCTTCTTTTCTTTCCCATTTTCAGAGGACAGTAGAGCACTATGGGACAAAGCCATAGCAAAGAGCAGGCGAGACATGGGTGCTGGCACTCTGGCACTAAAAACATATTTTTCTGCTGCTCATGGACTGACAGTCAGCAAACACCTTTTCATAAATATGTTTCCCACGTGTCACTTTGTTCATCATTCCTTCCTTTCATTCATTTGTTCATTCATCTCCTGTAGTGTTTGAGATATGAAAAAAATAAAAGAAATGACCCATTCTGAAGGAATTTTTATCTAATCAATTTATGTCTCTGAGTTTGGACAACAAAACAGAATAAATTTCCTGACATAGTGAAAAGACGTGCAAAGTGACACTTTACCTACGTCTGATTTTTTTCTATTTGAACACTTTCCTAGCAATCATTACACATCCCAGAAAAAATCTACTCTCAAACTTATCTCTTCTCTGATGAGAGCGCGACTCTGTCCTCTTTGCTCCCTGCTGACCCATCTTTTTCCTCTTCTTTTTTGTTTCCATCCGCCACTCCAGAGCCACAAGTGCTCCCCTAGTTCTGACCTTTGAGTCATCAGAAAGCAGTTCTATTCGCTCTCCCAGGGCCACATTTCCTACTGAGGGTCAGACATCCCCCCAGAGACAGGGAAGCATTTGCGGGCAGTTTACATGTACCGCTATATTTTTCTAACTAGTGGGAAAGGACAAGTAAAATTCAAGTCCTGTTCTCTCTAACCTCACTTCCCACTCATATCACACTGAAAACAACCAATTCCTAGAGTTCCCGGCTCTTAAAGTGATTCCTACTTTGCCCTTCCTTTGAAGGAAGTCCTATTTATCCAGCCCTTATCACATTCTTGCTCTTCTCCGGGTGAGTTTCCCCTCCAATGCCCTGTAATAGTCTCCGTAGGCCTAGAGGCAGGTGGCTACATAGGGAAACTAAAGGGACATTCACTGTCACTGTTTGGGATGTTTCTGATTCCAAAGCATTTTTACTAAGAAATGGTAATATAGAAGAAAACAAGCGTGTAGTTGTGTGTGGGATTGTGGGAGATAGAGACAGTGGGGGCAGGGCAGGACATGGCCAGAGAGACGGATGCAGCCACCTGAAAAACACCAGCTAATTAGCAGTCTGTAGCCACACAACACAGCAGTTTAGTACAAGAAGTGAGCAATACTTTACCTAATTGAAGCTACAGTACAGACTTAGGTGGACTGCATGCAATTACACAGAATGGAAGTCAGCCAGGACACTGAGGTTAACAACCCCTTCTCTCACAAAAAGCACCACGGGAACTTTAACTACCACAAGTGGTAAGGGCCATCATCCTGCAGCCCATCCAGAACCCTCACCTCTCACAACCCAGGCTCTATCAGAAGGGCTTAATGGTACCAACTAATTGGCTGGAAAAAAAGAGCGCCCTCTATCGGAGCACACGCACTCCATGCTATGTGACTAGCTCCCCATTCTCAGAATCACGCTTTGAAATACCAGAGTGGAGGGTGATTCAAAGGCTGAAGGACATCCAAGGGGCCGCACGGTGGACTGTGGGAACCGAGAGACCCCCCTCCCCTCTCCTGCTAGCCCTGCAGCCAGCATTCCTGCTGCCTAAACACTTCAGAAAATTCTAGCTCAAGTCGTCTCAAGCTTTAGTATGCTTACAAACCAAGTCATCCTGGAGATCTTGTTAACAGTGTAGATGCACATGCAGGAGGTTTGGGACGTTTGAGATTCCAAGTAGGGAAGAGCTCCCAGGCGCAGCTGGTAGAGCAGCCACGCTTTCAGAAGGAAGGCAGCTCTTACAGGGAGCGAGAAGGTCTTTGAACCAAGAGGCAAAGGCTGGACAAAGAGAAAGAGGACTTTAAAATGTGATTTAATACCCAAAGTGTATGTGTTCACTTTCATTTGTCCTGGAAACTAAAGAAGCAGACAAGGGAGAGTCCAAAATAGTAATCGAATGCACTCCCTAAAATCCAGTCATTAAAATGGCTTCTATTTTGTGGGGTTGAGCGAGGCACAGAAGTCAGTCCCTGCATGTACTTCATGAATAAAATGCCTACTCTGACTGGTGGCAGTGTCTTCCACTCAGTGTCTGGTGCTCTAGCAGAGATGCAGCGGCCAGCAGCGGTCTGTGGTGGCCTCCCAAGAACCAAAGCTGCCTGTCTTTCAAGATGAGTCAAGAGAAGACAAGATAGCAGAATGCAGACCTTCAAAGCTTGACCAATGGACAGTGAAGGGAGTGATAATCTTCCTTCAAAGCTGTGTAAAATAGATCAGAGTTGCTGAAACACATCAAAGAATGGACCATTTATAAGCTTATACAAACTTTATTTATTGCTGTGTGCTTCGGAGGCTTTCATGCTGAAGCCTGCATGTACCATTAAAGACTTAAGTGTTGGCTGGATTAGTGATTATATTCCTTATCTAGTTATTCCTTAAGTGCTTTTTATATATAATTCACTTTAGATGTATAGAAAGGAACACACACATACATACACACACACGTACACACACTTAGAAAGCAAGACCCAATTAATCCCTGGTGAAAGCAGTATGAATTCCTACATTTAGACATGCTGTAAACATGTTGTAAGCTAGATAAGACTGGAGTTTAAATATACATTTATCCTAATATATAGCTCATCAGTATAGCTGCAAAAAAAATTACTTGCAAAGATACATAAATTTAGGGTATCATTCAAAATATATTACTTGAAATGTTCGGCTATCTAAAGCCAGCATGGTAAAGTACATATAGGAGGAGGAGAACATGAACATCCATCAGTGAATCAACAGGCTCTATGGAGTGCCCACTCTGTGCTCCATACTACCCAGGGGAGAGGTGGGAAGGCAAAAGAACTACAAAATAAGAACTATAGGGTTCTGTCTTTGCAGAGCTCCTACTCTAGCAGAGGATAAAGTGCTTGAGAAAAAGGGTAGAGAATAATTATCTATTGAACAGTACTGCAGGGAGAAAAGGACTAAAATAGTTGAGAAGTCTCCAATGAGGAGTTGGGGCTTAAGTTAGGCTTTGAAGCAGGGATGGGATTTGGCCAGCACAGGGCCCCCTGTGTCCCTTGGGTGGTCTTGAGGAGCGCCAGGACGTCACGGTGAGCACCCTGTGCCCGCTCTGTCAAAGAGGAAAGGAGGAGGGAGCCTTGCAGGGAGAAGCCTGGTTATGGGTGGGGCATGGCAGGAAAGTTGGAATCTGGTGTCTTAGATTCCACAGAGAACCAGGGCAGGCCAAGAATGTAGCCTGAGAAGTTAAAGATTTTAAGTTTTGCTTTTGTTTTTAAGTATCTGAACTTACCGAGAACTCACATGTAAAATAGATTTGGGGACGGAGGGGATAAAGAAGGCTGGTGCAAAGCTGGAAACTGGGCAGGTATCTCAACATGACTGGAGAGCAGTTCTCCCTGGTTGACTGGGAATTCCATGGGAAGTGAGGAATTCCTAGAGAGACTTTCATAGAAATCAAGAGTATTTGCTGATAGGTTTGATATGATGGGTGAATGACTGCAAAGAGCTGAAGATAATGCCAGGGTGTCCAATTTGTAGATTGCAGAGTAGAGATGTGCCCTGGAGAAACTGGGTCAACTTTGATTGAGCACCAGCTATGTACTGGGCACTGTTCTAGGAACTTATGATCTGTCAGTAAACTTAACAGAAATCACTTTTGCCCTCATGGAGTTTACATATTACACACAGTAAGGACAAATAAGTAAAACAAATAAACATAATAAATAAGGAAATTCTACAGCTTATTAGAAGATAGTAGCTCCTAAGGACTCAGAGAAGCAGGGCCAAGTAAGGAGCATCTGGACTGCTGTGAGCATGGTCTGCAGCTATAAGGAGGTCTGTGGGAAAAGGTGATTTGGGAAAATACTTGAGGTCGGCAGAGGGAGTTAGAGAAGTAGATCCCGGAGTCAAAGCACCCCAGGCAGAAGGAGCCCCTCGGGTCTACAGCGAAACAAGGAGGCCAGTGTGGCCACAGCAGGGGGTTGGTGGGGAGGGGAGAGAGTCAGACTGTTGACAAGGCCAGGTCACATAGGGCCTCAGGGGCCATTGCAAGGAATTCGTCTTTTGCTATGAGATAAAAATAAGAGGAAACCAGCTGCTGAGATCAGAGCAGGAATGACATGAACTGACTTCAGTTGTGAAAGAATCACTATGTTGAGAATACATTCTAGCAGAACTGGAAAACTATTTAAATTATTGTGTTATCAACTTAATTAGAAGGTTATTTGTGGGTGGAAAGTACTTCAGTGCATTAACCTCTAAGGGGTTGGGAGACTCTAAAGAACTGAATTTGCAGGCCCAGCTTGGGTATAAACTTCCCAAACAACTTTAGGCCTATTGCTTCACTTCTCAGGCACTATATTATCATCTTGAGCACAGGAATAAAGCCTAACCTTACCATTCTTAGAGTGCATGCATGAGTATGTATGTGAAATCTACCAAGATAAAGAAAGTGAAAGCCAAGGATACATGCTGTTTTAAGTTTAACAAAATTGGAAATCCAAGCTCCAAGTAGGGACTGCAGCCCAGACCCTTGATCTTGCACCAAGCTCAGAAGACAGAGTGGAGAGGCCACTTGATTTAGAACCAGAAAACCTGAGTTTATGTCCTGAGTTGATGACTCCTTAACCAGGTTACCTTGGATAACAACTTCTCAGGGCATCCGTTTCCTCGTCTGTGTTAAAGATTATGAAACTTATACCTCAAAGGACTTCACTCAAAGTTACATGTAAATAAAAACTCACTATAAACTATAAAGCACTCAAGAAATGAAGTCTCCTCCTCCAAGTTCCTACTGAAACCACACACAGCTCTACTCAGCCTGTTGTAAAATTAGAATTAATCCTTTCCTCTTACATGGGTTAACTTTAATTTCTTGAGGGGAATCATTTCTTCCTGGATTTTGTGGTGCCATGCACAAATCATTTTAGCATATGGGTAAGTGAAAGTATGATATTAAAGGAGGAAATGTAGATTTGGGAGTCAGCTTTTTAAAGTAAACATTTCGAATCATGAAAAAAAGTGTTTTCGCTGAGACAGTTCAGAGCAGGAAGAGAGATGGTGGCATTAAACCCGACTTTGGGGGCAGACACATTAAGAAGCACTGGCAAAGGGAAGCAAAATAGAGAGTACATGAGAAACTCAGAACCATCGACGTTCTAAAAACAGCTATAAAAGTGTATCATCAAAGAGTAGAACTCTATAAATAACTTCCGCTCCAAAAGGATCCAAACAAGTTTCAATTAGCTGTCATTTCACCAGCTAGAAATCTCTAATAACCACCCATTCATCTAATAACCACACTCTGGTACAGAGATAACTCAAGTTCCTAATGAGAGCTTCAAGAGTCAAAAGTTCCTTGTGAATTATCAAAGGATGATAATACGGTGTCTGTTGTAATTTTAAAATTAATTGTATTGTTTGATTACTACTAATCCATATGTTATAATATAATGTTAAGTGCTCTTCACCAGAGTATTTGCTCAATCAGAACCTTATACTCCCCAGGTCTTCTAAGTAAAAAACATTTCCTGGGAATGAAAGAAAATTGCACATAAAACCATTTCCCCAGACTGTTTCTTAAATAAATACTTACCAGGCCATCTTGCCACATACCTAGCCAATAATCTCCGTCTTCTCTCTGGAGCCCACTTTTTTGTGTCTTTTTAACTGACATTTTGGAATTCACCTGAAAACACCAGCAATTTGCCAAGACAAAACTTGGCCTGTGGAGAAGACACCATATTCAACACCAATCTGGAGAAAACAACGTTCTCAGTTCTTTTATTCATGATAATTACAACACTTATTTTAATCATTATCACCATTTAAGAAGTTTGACTTAGTCCTAGGAACTATGGTCTCTAGGCCAGAAAGAGTTAAGGCCAGAAAGTTCACTCCCTGGGCCCTTATTTCAACCCCTCCTTCCCTGTGGTACCACAAAATGAATAATGCCTTAGACATAGCTTTTGCAATGCAAATATTTGAACAGTAAAAGATACCTTAAGACCTTCATCAAGATTTTTTAAGGCCTCATTTAATGTCAGTGTCAAGGTTCTGTGAGGAATAATTAATATAACAAAAAAAGGTCTATGTGCCCATCGATTGCCAGGGGATTTATGCAGGTAACTCATTAATGCTGCAGGGGCTTCTGCATGTAAATCCCAGAGCCTCGATAGGGAAATGGGGCCCAGTGATTTTTTCCCCCCTATAAAAAACACAAACAATGACAAGTATAAAAGCAGATAACCTGAATATCTATACAAATGGCTATATGGCTTATAAAAGTTTTCCATTTACATCCTGTCACCTCTTCTTTTCACATGTATAAAAGATGGGACAATTATTTCAACAAACCTACCCATATAAATCAATGCAGTTTTGCTGTGGGAAGACTGGGTGTTCGAGGCATTTAATATTTCAGCACTGCCAGATTATCACCAGGATCCATTTCGCTCTGTGGTCAAGGGCATTATTAGCACTGTGACAGGATATTGGCCATTTTCGTATGAAGATCTACAAATCCTAGTAAACAAATACCAGTTGGAAAAATTAAGAACAAGTCTGTGGACTGGAATGCACCCTACTTGTAATGGGAACAAAAAGCTGGCAATCAAATCTAAAGAAAAAGCTAAATCACAGCAGAATGACCTACTTTAAGGCATTTGCCAAAGAGGCAGTGTTTTGAGACAGCTCTTCTGAAGTAGCGTCTTTCTGTCTATGCCATCTGCAGATTTATTATTGCCTGAAAAAAGCAACCAAAAAAAAAAAAAAAACAGGAGAGAGAGAGGGAGAGGGAGCCCCATTTGAATGATACTAAGAGCCTGGTCTATAGGAAAGATTCCAATATTGTGGGTACCGCACCACACCTACTGATGTGGTCTAAGGTTTTGCTTTAGAGGCACCTAATTAAGAAACCCTGACTCATTTACATGGAGACGTTTGATCTAAATTACACTCCAAACCGCACCAAATTGGGAGCATCTGTGAATGTGAAATGTTTGTTCCTTGTGACGGCTAGAACAGGGCCAGCTCTGGACGGCACATGTTCAAGTGACGAAAAATATTTCACATGTAACGTACTTCTGAGACCCACTTTTCCACTAATAATTCATAGTGATCCTAACCAGTATCTGTACTGCCACAATTACTTCAGGCTGTGAAAAATTATGTCACTTTTTTTTTTACGACAGTTAGAAAGAGGTAGAAGACCACCAACTTTGTTTGTTGTCATCGATAAAAGGCCTTAAATGTAGCCAATAGCAAAGAGGCAAAGCTGGATAGTGTTGAGACTGGTCATTATATATGTATACATGTGTATCTCCCTCTTGACTTGGGACCTAGAAATGCAGAGCAGCAATCTAAAGGGAGAAGTCGCAAGAAAAGGCCCTCTCCCCACTGACTTGACTTCTCCAGTTTTCCCCTTGGCCTGCATGCCTCCCAACTCCGCCAAGGCTGTATTCATGTCCAGAAGTTACAACCCATAAGGGTGAGGATACTGACAGATTAAATTAATTTTATCCTGCCACTTAGAGAACATTCAAATACAGTCCTTCTCGCTTCTATCAGGTAAAATGTCTAAGGAAGTAAAATTTAAAAAGACATTTCTGCTATCGGATGCTATGAACGCTATTCTGCATCTAATTCCCATGAAAGAGTGCCAGATTTCAAGTGAAATAAGCAGTGTTTTATAGATACAGTCAACCCTGCACTCTGGCACCTGCCAACCACTTTACCTTATTAGGCCATAGATCACCTAGGTTTCAGCTGGAGTCCAAGGAACAAGAGAAACTTTAAATAATAATGCCAGATTCTTTTGTTGAAGAAAGATGTTAATGGGTCGATCTGATGTACTATTTTGCAGTAGCTAGAATGAGATTTGAATGTATTAATATTTGCAGCAGCAGATCCTTGTGAGCCCAGTTAATAACTTATGCATGGACACATAGATATGCTTCAGACAGAGGTAAGGTTTTAGTTCTCATGTTGGTAATACTCAGGCAGATCGAATGAAAGGGGCTGTTCTCTCTGAGTCTTTGTTGTGGCCATGCTCTGTGACAGTATGGAGCCAGAGTTCTTCTGGTTGTCTACGCAGCCTGGATTCAATAAGCTGTTATATATGCATATTATGACAATGTGGTCAAGGAAACCAGATTTTTTCTACTCTACCTTCAAGGGCCTATGTAGCCTAAATCTGGTGCTTATTTTTCTTGTCCCCATTCAATATGTTGACATATTCATAATTTAATACAGGTTATGTTCATTTTATAATTAAAGTTATGGACTTAGTTGGGAAAGCAGTCAGATCATGCTGTACGAAAACTATCTTTTTGTATATTTTACTATGTGGTCCAGTTGAATCATAAATCTGAGTGCTCCCAGATTTATAGCAAACTATATTAGTTTGCTAGAGATGCCATAACAAAATACCACAGGCTGGATATCTTCAGCAACAGAAATTTATTTTCTAACACTTCCGGAAATTAGAAGTCCAGGATCAAGGGATCCGCAGGCTTCACTTCTTTGAGGCCTCTCCTTGGATTGCAGATGGCCACCTGCTCCCTGTGTCCCCACACAGTCTTTCTGCTGTGGGCACTCATTCCTAGGGTGTTTTGTCCCCATTTCTTCCTATTATAAAGGCATCAGTCATATTGGATAAAGGCCCATCCTTGTAGTCTCATTTGAACTTAATCACCAAAGGCCCTATCTCCAGATACAGTCACAGTCTGAGGCACTGGGGTTTAGGGCTTCCACATATAAATTTGGAGTTAGGGGACACACTTCACCCATCACATAGACCAAGGGTGTATGCACATCCATGCTGCTGACACGCCCCTTGCCAAATGTGCGTTTGTTTGAGACTAAAACTAAATCTCAAGTTAATATTTTTAAATCTGTAGCATTTTTCCCATATGATTTTCAGTCACTTCCTCCATCACTAGGGAGCAATAATGAGTTTCTAAGGTTTAGAGGAACAAACAAGTGGCAGCATGACTTTTCTCAAACTTCTTGCCAGACTGGAAGGAAGCGATTGCCGAATACAGTAAGTGTTACCACAGTGCCCGAACGAGCTCCACCTGCCTTCAGGGACCCCTGGTCTGGGACGTAAGTGCCTCCCTCTCCATTACTGCCGCCCTCCATTAGGAGCAGATAATGTGAGAGATATCACTTTCACAATAAAACATTGCACTTACACCACACCTTTCAACTCAGCATTTCCAAATGCTTTAAAAATCATTATTATTTTTATTATTTATTTGTGGAATCCCAGCAGTCTACTCAGCCCTGGGAAGTGCAGTCAAAGCCACAGAGCTATGGTCTCAGTTTCACAGACATAAACCAACGCCCAACTTTCCCCCTTGGTGTGCCAGTAAAAAATCTGAAGGTGGATGTTTGTGTATGCATATCTAGAAAAAAGAATGGGAAAAGAAACTTATCTGAGTTACCCTGTTACTCACACAGCTGAAAAAATGCAGAAAAGAGCCATTCACTAGCATTATGCCAATAAACTAAGAAACAAACCAAGGAAAAAAGCAAAAAAGCAAATACAGTTTGGGACCTAAAATTCAGAAAATGGAAATGAATTGCTCTAATCAAGGGCAACTACAATAACAGTTTTGAAAGGGTTATTAAGCAATGCAGGAAGTAGAAATCAATCATGCTCTGCATATTGTTCAATGGTCATTATTTCCTGGGTCAAATCTGCTTGACATTCAATTTACTACAGTCTTTCATTAAGTTGAAAGGCCCTGGAGAAACTTTCACTGGCCACCCACATTTTCCAATGCGTCAGTTGCCAGATCCACCTCATTTTTATTTTCTGACTTCTTATCGTCACGGCATATCCTGCCTTCCTCTGCTGAAACAACTCTATTGCTTTTACACAGCCTCCAAGGAGGTGAAGATATGTTGCCCATTCCTGTAATGCTAGAACATGGTCCAGTGCCTGGCACATAGTAGGTGCTCCTTAAATGTTTGTGAGCTGAAGGAACAACAAATTTTCACAGTACTCTGTAGCACAGTGTAAAAGTGCCTTTGCACATCCTACACTCTCGGCGAAGTTACAAGCTTATACATCACAACAAAACAGAGATAGTCCAGGTGCATATTATAAATGCCACAAAATAATTATTTAGATTGCATTAAATCAAAGTGACCCAGCTTGTTTGTAGACAGCATATGTTGAAAGTTATCTTAGCTCGTCTTGAATTTAGCCAGCAAAGGTTTTCTAGAAGAAGTAAGAGTTCAGGAATTTTTGTTATGATGAGAAGGAGCAATCATTAATTGGGAAGTGTTCTAGAATGTGGAGCAAGGCCACAGAGGAACACTGAAGGTAGAAATAGAGATGAGTATTTTGATTTAAAAGATCAGAAGAAGGCAAGGGAATCAGGGAGGTAGAGGAAATTTAGATACCTTGGAGTGTTCTAATAAGTAAATTAATATGGAACACGTTGAAAGGCTTTCAAAGAAGATTAAAGACCACCAGGTAGAGAGAGGTACTTTAAAGATATTTGTAGCATAGGAACAGCATTAGGAACAGGACTGTGGATAAAGCAGGAATTCAGGAAACAGTAGCTGCTGCAGAGCAGCCAAAGTGATGAGGGTGTTTCTTCAGTCTTCTGTGCACACTGTCGGCCACCACCCTCGGCAGTTCTGCATCAGCCCCGGAGCTGAGAGCTTGGAAAGGGCCTAGACACACACTGTAATATGATCATGTCTTTCTCAGTCTGCATGCACAGCGAATCACAAAAGGACGTTTCCTGTGCTTAGAGAAAAGTCTGCAATATTTCTTTCTCTGTCACCATCTCAAACTGGTAATGCAAAAGGACTCCCTCTCCCGTATTGGGCTATTTTGAGGCTTAAATAACCTGAACCCCTCAAAGGAAGGATGTTACAAGGCCAAGGAGAATACAGGCGTCTTCTGAAAATGAGTGAACCAAGCCGCTGAGAAGTCGCTGGCCTCATCCTGAAACCCACCACATTTACAGCCGCACAGCTAGAGACAACTCAGAAGTCACAAGTGCCTGATTACCCTAAATTAAAACCAAAGGGGTCAAGCACGTGGTTTGGCCCAAGCTGCTTTATTATATATTGTATTTAAATTTCACATGTTTATATTCCAAAGTGCACTGTCTCTTTAAAAATGTAACTGTTGAGTTTAAAATCAGGAAGCAGTAAAGTGGCTTCACAGAGAGCTGCATATGGAAGGTTTTTGTTTTTAGGGGTTGGGGAAGGAGTTGGTTTTGGTTTTAGTTCTGTGGAATTTCAGTCCAATCAACACCTAAGCCACTCCTTTATTAAAAAAAAAAAAAAGAAGAAGAAATACTTTTATTATACTTTTTTTATTTTTCATGATTCAGTGTGCAGACATCTGGGAGTTTAACCAGAGACACCCAAAAAGCAAAGTAGAGGTACAGCAACAACAGTGAGCATCTGACCTTCATTCTCATTTTCAAGAGGGAAATAGTTTCTAGGTTTTTGAGATGTCAGTGCCAGAAGGGAAGCTGTCTAATCCTCTCATTTCCAAGATGAGTAAACCTGGGCCTTTCCCCAGTCATCTGGCCAGTTTGCAGACCCTGTAACCCAGGTTTACTTTAGTGGTGGAAAGAAAAAGGAAATAAGCTACCTTGAAGGCACTTGGTCTCTAATCGGCTAATAATTCTAGGTGGTTAAATACAGGTGCGGTTCTTACTTAGATAATCAGTTTCCAGTGGAGGTAAAGTCATCACAGAGGCCCCCTTTCTTTAAAGTGTCAGTACTTACGCACTGTCATGGCGCTCCCTGGAATTCTAACATTACTTCCACATGAATGTGTCACTCCACCAGATGAATGAGTTTTCTCATCAACTGCACTCATTTCCTGACTCTCCAAATAGAAGGCAGGCCCACACTCTTGGGCTCCTATTCAGGCTCCTGTCTGTGCTCTCTGCCCATCCCAGATTTGATCATTTCTTCAAAGGATCCCACTCAATGTCCAGCTCTTTAAGATTGGCTCCATCAGAGATGTGGCCCTACTGAAGAGATCTGTTCCTACTCTCAGCTCATAGCTCTTCTTAAGAATAGCCATATAGGTGAATTTGGTTTTTGCATAAAGCATAGTGAATGTGACCAGACTATTCTTATTCCTTTTTGATTCTTCCAGAATCTCTAGCATGAATAACACCCTTTACTGAGAGTCAGTCATGTATCTCAGACTTTGTTGAATAGTTAAAATACATTATCTCAATGCAGCAACCATGTAAAGTAGGTTTTATCCTCAAATTATGTTACCAAAATCTAGCATCCAGAGGGACCATGTTATTTTCCTAGGTCACCCTAACAAAAAGTGGTGAGGCCAGTATTTGAATGCAAGTGGGTATGAATCCAAAGGCCTTATACCTAACTTAGGTGCAAAACTGCCTTCTTGTGAGTAGCCTACACAAAAAAAAAAGTCACTAAAAATTTGTGAATTGAATGGATGAATAAATTAATATGGAAACTGTTCCCTGCACCCATCTGACTTACAATAGTAAAAAATAATTTTAAAAATCCTGCATCTTGCTGCCTCTGAACAGAAGTGATTACACAGAGAGCACAGCAAAGCAGAGATGTTCTCAGAAGTTAACAGTAACCTTGATCACTGGTCATCTACCTGGAAGTGATATGACTTGGGAATGAAACAAGCCCTCAGTCAAACTTCCAAGCATTTGGAACTTTGGAGAATGTGACTTGAATATATTACTAACCTTACCCTTTATTTAACCTCTGCTATTATTTTCTTAGTCATTTTAAATGTATTTTAACATTTTTATATATAGTGTATTTTTATATATGGTAAATACTTTGATTTAATAAGATAGAAGTATAAATCAGTTTAATACACAAAATTAATTAACAAAATAAAAATTTGGTGCTCACATTTACAGAACAAGTTCAGACATGTTTACTTAAAGGATAAAAATGGGTGGCCCTTGGCCTTATGCATCATTTCAGCAGAGCATAGGACTATAATTGTGGAGTTGAGTTTTAGGAATGACCTGAAATGTTTGGAGTCCCAGGAGGTATTAAAATCAGAAGAGCTTAAAAGCCAGCAGAATGAAAAAATATTCCACTAAGAGTATCTACAAATACCTCTGAGTTTGAAAATTTTATCCTCAAATACCATAAGATTTGCAAACTGATATTTTAAAACATAGAGGTGAAGGTTAACCAGGACTGAAGGAGAGGGTTTTCTTGAAGTTTCTTGTTAAATTGATAAATATCAAGACAATAAAGAGAAACTTATCTTTTTGCTCATTCTGAGGCCATGAGGGAAATACAGTTTCTGTTGCCTTCACCAACCCCCAACTTGTTTTCTAATGGTAAAGGAGACCACTGATCTACTCCAGTCATACCACATGACTCTCAGATTTAATAAAGAAAGCCCCTGTCCAGATTCCTCCAGTTGTGGTTAGAAATAGTGACACTGAGGCAACTGTCAGTTCATGGGAACCAACTTCGTTCAGTGAATGAGCCATGAAAAGGAGTCAGTTAGGAAAAGGGAGAGAGGATTTCTTACCAAACTGTCATTGCCCTCTGCTCTGTCAGTGGGTGTCATTGTCTATGACAAATTCTCATGGACCTCCAAAGAGTCAAAGTCAAGCCCTTTCTTGGAGTGTTGAAAGGATGGGTATCTGATTTGTTTTAACTGCAGGCATGTGTGTGACCAAATAAAGCAGATCCCTGAAGAGTCTTTTTCCAGATGTCTATATGACAGTTGTACTTTATCCGAGACCATTTTGGAGTGCAAAGGCCCTTCAAAAGTAATATAATCTGTGTGGTTGGGGGTTTGATACCCAAGAACCCACATTTCAGTTCCCAGGTACATCAATGAACTGGACCTCTAGTTACTGATTTCAACTCTAAGACAGAAAAACAAAAACTACCCCAACTTCATTTTTCAGAAAATGCTGTGGCACATTCCCCAGTTTGTATGTTATAAGACAAGCTACCATAAATTCTCAGTCAGAAGCCATCTGCAGATTTATGCAAAGACTAGAATATTTCCATTTCTTCATTTGCTCAGCCCATGGAATTATGAAGCAAGTTTTTTTTTTTTCCTCTTTTTACAGGGTGTTGACTCCACAGAAAGAAGGTCTATGTCTTGGGGAGGACTTGAGAGAGTATGTAGGATTCCTAAGACTGAATAGTCAGAATTACTTAAAATCTTTAACAGGCATCATAAAAGTTCAAACTATACTGGTAATATCTATGATACAGTTTTCTTTAAAAAATACCCTGGTCTAAATGTATTTTTACCAAAATGAAATATAACCTAACAAAGCCAAGCAAAATCAAGTCTTCATCCTAAATGCAATTTGCTTTTGTGTCGGCCTCCCCTCATTCATGTTAACATGTGGCTCATGAGCTTTATCTTGAGAAGCGTCCAGCCTAACCAGTCTAGGATGTGAGGGCAGAGCTTACCTTGGTGTACATGTGCATGAACACTAAATTCCTGTTCAAATAATCACTGTCCTTTTGTCATGAGAGACAGCTGGGAGGGGCAGAAAAGGGTGACAGAGATCCGTCATGAAATGTCCAGGGTCAATGTGTTCTCCCAATTTACTTACTGACCTTCCGTGTGCAGCCCACTCCTGAGCCTCATGAGATGGAGCCTGAGGGGGAAATGGCACTGAGTACCCACTCCTATGTCCTGTTGTTCTGTGGTCTCAATTAAGTGCTAATTAATTACCACTGGCATCTTTGGCATTGCTTGTCAAATTGCATTTAGGAGTATCTTTTCAATGTTTAAATATCAGAAGTCCAAAATCCACAGCTAAAACTCCCATGTGTTATTATTTTTTTCCCTTCAAAGCTGTATTTAAAATTCAACAAATAAATCTCTAACCATTGCAGGTAGCGCTCAAATACAACAAACAGGAATTGGTATTGTCAATTTTGATTAATAGTACTTCATTAATAAACATCCTGTTATTCAGTTTCCACCTGCACTTGCTGATGTTGCCTGGAATCAATTAACTCATATAATTTGATTTATTTTACAAAGACATTTTAGGATGTGCTGTGCTGATAATAAAAGTCCTATTTTAGCTCGATTTAGTTCTCGATTGCAAGTTAGATTATACCTGAATGGATTTCTGTTTCTGTGTGAATGTGGGTTTTGCAAGCAAGTAGGAAGAAAATGCTACTTAAAGAAGTATTGAATTAAAGAATTTCTTTTAAAACATGGTGGGGGATATTCCTCCTGAATATTCTAACTTTATCTGAAGACTCTTAGGAAATACAGATCCTGAAATGTAATGTATCCTTTCTCTTAATCAAGCCAGTTTATTTAGCAGATTCATGAGTCCTTTAAATCAAAGGACAAAATAGTGTTACTAGGCACCAAACTTAAAACACCAGCAAGGGCTAAGATATTAAAATCAGATATTAGATTCAGCTTCATATATAATTTTGTTTTGTTTTGCCTTGTTTGAAAGGTAATTTCTTTTTTTCCCCTAAATATTTGCAAGCCGTGGTTTCTGAAACAATCCATTCGATCCCAATTATGAACTCATGAAATCATTTTTTAAACTTCATAGGTACTTAAGAAATATGAAGTTTGGCACACGTAACAGAAGTCCAACTCAAACTGTTTAGGCGAAAAAAGGGAATTTATTTGGATTACTTAACTGAAAGTTCCATGATTAGATGTGACTTTGCACATGATGAGATCCAAGGGCCAAAAGGTATTGACAGGAATTTGCCTCTTTTCACCTCTAAACTCTGCTCATTTCTGGGTTAGCTTCATTTTCACTTAAAATCTTGCCTCCTGGCAGCAAGATGGCAGCAGCAGGATTGTATCATATAACCCTCCCATCCTCAGGGGCAAGGTAGCTTCTTTTTTGCTGTGGGAATAGACAACTCCCAGGAATAATTCCCCTTGGCCTGGCTTGGATGCTTGTTTATTCTGTTTGTTGCTGATCCATCCACTGTGTCAGAGGAATGCATGGCTCTCATTAGCTGGACATGGGACACAAGCCTATCCCTGGAGCCAAGGACTAGGTCAACTCCACTCAAACCACAGAGACTGGAGGGGGTAGAGGCAGTTTCCCCCAGAGATGGTCTTACCAAAAGGAAGAAAAAAATGATGATTGGAAGCCTATATATATATTCCTTGCCTAAGACAGTAAAATGTAACTCCTATCTCTTATTTTCCCAACGTAACTATCCTATGTCTGATCATAATATTCAATCAATAGGAGGAGTCCAAAGGCAAAGCCACATTGAGGAGCACTGGTATCTGTAAACAGGAAAGGATGCCTATCTCTCATTTCCATTTTTAAGAAAAATTGACATCAAGGCCTACCAAAGAAAAAATCAGAGTAGTGTCCATCCATGCATGTACTCCTTCACCTATGTACCCTGAGTGAGACAGGCCCTGGGCTAAAAAACAAATACACCAGCTCCTTAACGAGCCCATATATGGAAGTATGGTATAGTAATAAGAGATAGGACTTTGGAGTTAATTACAGCTGGGTTCCAATCCCAGCTCTTTTACTTACTAGTTGTGTGAATGTAGACAAGGTTTTCATCTTTCTGTGCTTCATTTTCCATATCTAAAAATAGGAATATTATAAGAATGAAGTGGGTATATATATACATAATCTGCTCAGAATAAGTCCAAGCACATAAGGTAATTGTTCACTAATTAATAGTCATTGCTGTGATATCAAATAAGATAACGCAAACAGGTCACTTTACACAGTGCCTGGCGCAAAGTAAGTGCTCAGGAAAAGGTAGTTGGTAGCTATTATATGAAATAGAATGAGAGATTAAATCTAAAGGAAAGCAAAATGTAAAAAGCCAAGAAATATCCATTAAAAGAGATTTAGAAAAGGCCTTGAGAGTTCACCCAGACCTACCCCCATCTTCAGAGGAACAGTTTAGTAATTTCAGATATAGTAGAATTTATCTTCTCTTCAAAGAAAGTGTTCCCAAAAGCAACTCTCTTCCTTTTTGCTCTCATATTTCATCAGTTTACATAATACTTAATTAAATTACATAATTACAATAATAAGTACAACTGGCATAAACTTGTTTGAGACTATCTCCTGGGACTTTCCTCTAGTGGGAACAGATGTGCACAGTTGAGAGTCATTAACTAGCCAGGAACAGTCAATGTGTTATAGGCATCGGTCAGTATGTTTTACAGAGAAAATAAAGAGTGAGTTACATAGAAGTCAGCCAGCACAACTGCTATAATAATGCAGTAATCTTCTGTCTTCTCTTCATCTTCTTGAATGCCCCTACTTTTTGAAAATTTGTCTTGTATTTGACATATTTACTTGTTTGTTTTAAATATTATCCTATAGCTGAAATGCTCAAACCTTTGTAATCAGGTCATAAGTTTAAACATGCCTCCGGAATCAGTGTGATTATTCAGTTGTCATAGTTATGTATTAGATAAAAAAAAAAAGCAATGTGAATAGAAAAATGGTAGAACATGAAGGATGAATACTTGAATCCTCTAAATCCATTTCAATTCTAGTCTTAAGTAATAGGTTATATATTCATTTCCAAGAAGGGAAAGACAGAAACTTGTCTCACACATAAAAATGACACTATCAATTGGGTAGACCATTAAAAAAGGTTAGAATATGCTTTCCACATATGTCTGTCCAAATGCATGAAATCAAAAGATCATTCTTTCTATTTTTCATGTGATCCTATGAAGATTGTTGAAACGTATTTGTTTTACAAACCTCCACATTAGAGTGCCACAAAAATGGACAGCATATATGTTTTAAAATTTAGGGTTTGGAGGATTAATGGCTGTATGTTAAGTTTTAAGTAACAGTCGCTAATGGCTGAAATCCAATGATGTCATTTGTAATCAGATGCTTCTACTGTGAAGAATGTTAGAAGTAGCTCATTCTAGGCTCAAAGAAGTTAAAATTTTATGATCGGAGGAGAACATAAACTATCATGTCAAATTGGTCAAATCCAGAAGACACATGCTTTCATTGGTAGCCTGTGATTCCTAAACAATAAAGGTATATTTTAATCCACAAATGTACATTAGAATATTTAGATTTTTCTCAAATAATGACTGGCCACCCAGCAGACAATGACATTATAAGGATGGCCAACTAGAGATGACTTGAACTAGATCTATCTATTCCTTACATTTGTACAACCTCCAGGTCTCTGTTTGAACATTGTGCAGATTGACTAATTTCACTATCCATGTGAAATATGTCTTCTGTAGTTATTATAATTTGAAATATTTAGTGCAAATAACAATTCAAAGAATAATTATTCTCAATGAGGATAAGATTTATGAGCCAAGGCACCCTTTTCAGCTTGTTTTTCTTAATGGATGAATTGAAATGGGTATGCAATCCAAATCACAAACTCTGCTCTGTAAAGAATTTACATTAATAGCCATTGCACAACTGGAGTGTCCTTCTTAACACTAGGTTTAAGTGCCAAGCAAAGCACTCTGGTTGGTCCCCATTCCTTAGTTCAAGTCTCCATCCCTGGTCCAAACAGCCATAATGAAATATGGCCAGGTCTATTCATTGGGAGAAAAAGGCATATGCTGGTAAGTGCTCTCTGAGAACATGGAATGGGCAGCCCTGAAGAAAGAGTCAGAAACCATGTGATGAAAGGTCTAGTATATCCTGGTAAGAAGCTTGGATTTTGCCTAACAGACAACAGAAAGCCACTGATGGTTTTCAAGCAAAGAAGACTGGCCCAAAGAGACTAAAAGAGGCCAGCTGCATGCAGACTCTGTCTTAAAATGTTCTGGGACCTGTTTGGGGGGACAAGCAATGACAACGGTTCGAGGGAGCAGAAAAAGACAAGAAAGAGCAGAAGGAGGTGGCAAAAGTTAGATGAGAGAGTCAAGCTCCCCAGTAATCCTTCTGGGGTTTAGAGCTGGGTTCTGGTCTTCAAAGACAATGAAAGGCTGAACCAAGAGTCAAAGCCCCAAGCAGAAGGGTTATCTAGGAAAACTAGGCCCATACAGCTCAGTCCTGCCCCATCCTGGAATCAACGAGCTGGCAAGAGCCATACACTCTGAGGAAGAAATGTGGGTACAGCTGAGGCAGGCAAGAAATGGCTCTGAGAATCCCTAGAAAACATCCTGTGTCAGTTTGCATCATCATTCCTATTAAAATTAAATGTGTTCAAACTTCAAATCGTAAAATGAATCAGTTGCAGGAGCGGACGTGCAGCATAGAGAATATAACCAATAATACTGTAATGTCTTGATATAGAACCAGGGGTAACTACGCTTAGCGTGGTGAGCATTCAGCAATGCACACTAACTATCAAATCACTATGTTGTACATCCAAAACCAAATCATACTCTATATCAACTATATTCCATTATAAACAAATAAATGTGTTCAACCCTGCAATCCTCATCCAGTGAGAAACCCAGGGTCTCTCCGGTTATCGGAAAGGGTTTGTTTCAGCTAGCGTGTCGGCCTGATTTCCTGCCTCGGCTGACCCTGCAACTCACAAATGCCTCGCCCCTTGCCAGTCTTCCTCTATGTTGACAGTCCTTTGCTTTGCTTCCCAGAAGCTTGGTTCAGGACCTAGGACTCAGGAGACGTTTCCTGAAGAGTCATGGAGGATGGAAAGACAACATCACACCCAGCCTAACAGATCATTTCAAATCTAAACTTAAAAACAGGCATCCACGTAACTGAAATGCGGGGCCTCCCCATGCCTTTCACTAAGGGATTATCATGGGTTGTCTTTTCTATTTGGCCTCCAGCTTCCCACCAGGTCATTCTGGCCCAACATCCTCTTTCATACAGTTTCTTTTATACATAGAACTGTCATAAGTCCATTTCAGGTTTTATACAGAAAAATTTGGTTATCTTTTCTGGCTGTGTTCTACGTCTTATCTTTCCACAACCAAAACGGTCCATCAAAATGTTTTGCTAAGAAAGAAAGAAAAAAAGATGATTTTTCTCTCTTAAGTGAAATTCCGCTGTCAGCTATTAAAATAAGATTTTTTTCCCCTGCGTACTTCAGTCTGTCATAATTACATCTCTTTTTTACTTAGATATGGATTAATAGATGGACACTGATCTGCAGACAGTGTACTGTGCTGACCCTTCTGGCTTTCACTGTCTGACTACATAGTAAGCCCAGCAGTCATGTCAGAATCTACCTCCTCTTTCCTCTTGACAATTTATAGATTCAAAGCTATTTAGACAGGTAGAGAAGTAATCTCACCAGTGAGGCAATTCCCTTGGGCCATTATACATGCAAGATATTTCTTCTGTTGAAAAATACTATTGGAGGATTTCACAGAGAACTCCAGTAAAGAAATTCCTGAAATTGCAGTGTTGAAACTAGTAAAAGGGCTCTGCTAAGCAGTATTCTCACCAGGCTGCTGGTACCATCTGAGAAATTTCCATCTTGAGACAGTGTCGGATGGTGGGGCTAACGAGCGCGGTGGCAGTGATCCTCCAGGTCTGTCCATTGATCTCGTTCCAGGTGAAGCAGGAGCAGTTTACTGCCTTATTGAGAAGTAAATGCAGCCCCCCGACTGACAGTAGCCCAGCATGAGCTATTTAGTACCTAAAAGAGAATTAAATCCTCTTGGGAAATGAAAAGCACAGGATCTATTCCGTTTCCAGTTTCAGGACCATATTTATGTGCTTAAGAGTTCATGTAGACTACCTCTTGTTTTTCGAATACTAAAATCATCCTACCTATGTTTGGGGGGAAATATTAAAGTTGTGGATAACTGAGAGAGGAAAAATAAAACAGACAAGGGTCTAGCAGCTATATTCAATGTACTATATTGCCGTGAAGCTACTTCAACACCCCGTCACTCTTTCTCCCCCCGCCCCTATATTTGACACACCCCAATCACTGAACCAAAGATTGACAGAAACGTGAAAGATCAAGGCAACTCACCAGCGCTGAGCAGCAATGGTCCCTTGGCAAATAGGGTGAAACATCACCTTGGCAGGTGACAGACACTTGGGCCTTGGCTAGGGCATCAGTGATCAATATTAACAAAGACTAATTAGATAGCTTTTGTTGAACTATTTCCAAAGCGATGAGCAAAATAAAGCTAACCTAAAGAAAATATTTAAAAATCTCCCACTGAGCATGCTCAGAGACAGCATTTTAGCTTCTTTTATTTTTAAAATGCTCAACCATTTTCTTCAAAAACTTGGCTTAATCTTCCTGATTCAGTGATAAGTGAAGTCATGCCAACTTTGATGTTTTTAGCTTCAGCTGTTTGGGAGCTATATGTGATCCCCCCCGAAAGGTTGGAATGAATTTTTTTTCT
This sequence comes from Manis javanica, assembly GCF_040802235.1. Taxonomy (NCBI): domain Eukaryota; kingdom Metazoa; phylum Chordata; class Mammalia; order Pholidota; family Manidae; genus Manis; species Manis javanica. The sequence continues at coordinate 113,330,442 of NC_133162.1, forward strand.
GAGTGAGGAAGGAAGCATATGTTTTAACCCTCATGTGCCTTTTCTGAAAAGGATGAATTAACATCCTATATTTTACCTTTGGGCTTAAAATAGTTCAGTTTAAAAGTCAAAAAGACATTTTTCCGAAATTAAAATGGAGACTGGCCTTCAGGATTAACTCTATGGATTTTTTCTGTTTTACCAAATACAGTTGGTGACTTGCATGTCTGTTGCTATTGTTTTTAAAATGGCAGCAGAGACGAGGCAGTTTGAAGACTTGAGCAAGATGGACCACACACAAATCTAATTTCAGGACATGAAAAGAACATAAAACTAATATGCAGAAACACTGGAGCATCTTGAATACATTTTTTTTCTAACCAGATAAATGACAGGAAGAATGGGAAATAAAAACGAATTTAAAAAGCTTTAATCCACCTGATGGTCTAGTTTTCCCTTCTCATTTATAGAAACAGGAAGGGAGGAATAAACAATGAGAGATTAGAAGCTGGGTGGTACCGAATTCCATGCAAGGAAAAGGTAGTTAGAGGAGAGGGCTGTCAGAGTGGCTTCTGAGAGCCAGGCCTGCATTCTTTTCTATTATGGACCATGCCAAGGCTTCCTTCAGATTTCCCTAAGGATCAATTGGATCTCCTTAGGACACACCGGAGATGGAAAGGTAAGGAAATCAGGGTAATTATGGATGCTACAATCATCAGCTAGAAAGGTAGCAACAGCCCTAGGAATGCAGGAGGGATGCGTCAGGTGGCTCTCAGGAGCCCCTGCAGTGGGTGCAAACCTTATATGAAAAGTGGCTTCTGCCTTAGGGTCAACATGCCCCAGGTCTCTATACGTGGAAACACCCAATGACATCAGCGCTTCCAGATGAAACCCAGATCATCTTTAAAGATGACTGCGCAATGCCAGCTCTGGTAGTATCAAGTTCAGTTTGCTAAATCACAGCTCCCCTCGTATTCTGGTATACACCCAAAACTCTGGAAGAACAACAAAAGAGTTGGTAAAGAAACGACAAATGTCTCACTCTCTTAGAATGTCAGAACTATGGGCAGAGAAACTGAAACCAGAATGAAAGAAAGGTTTACAAGGAAATGGAGTCTGTGTTTACAAAAGGATTCCAGTTCTGGGTGAACTGTCCAACTCCACCAGTTGCTTTGGAGAAACACGATTAAAGTGATGACTGAGGTGTTTTGTGTCCTAGCCTCAGTTTCCTTTATTCCCCTCTGAGTCCAGTAACAGCCAATAAGAAAGGAACCTGGCCTGGAGGCTTGTCAGTGATAATAATTGAAAACATCTGTCTGTGTAGCAAGTGTGGGAAGCCGACACAGCTCCCTGACACAGGGAGTTCTCAGACAGCAAAGCCAGAACCACGACTCTGCTCATATTCTCCTTCACAGACTTTTCTCACTGCCAGCTGTCTTTATTCTCCTGCCAGGAAAGCAAGGGGCCTGGGGCTCTAACCGGGGCCACGGTTAAGTGAGCTGGGACCAGGGAAGGAGGGAGACAGGCTGGCTCAGAGCTCTGGGTATCGAGACAAGGGCTATCTGATTGGGACCTTAAGAGACGCAGGACTGAGGGAAAAAAAGAGAAAACAGAGAAACCAATGAGGTGTGAGAAGGACGAGGGATAACATGTCAGAAGGGGTAACATGCATTCAGACTATGCACTCAGATGGCCTGGGTTTAAATCTTGGCACCATTTCTGTGTGACACTGGACAACCTCCCTAAACCTCAAGGTTCCCATTTTAAAATGGGAATGATAATCGTCCTCATCTTATAAAATTATTGTCAGGAAAATGAGATAAGGCACAAGAAAAATGAGTGACACAAGGCAGGAACTGAACAAACATCACTCCTTAACGAGATAGAAGATGACTCCCCAGACAGCCATTAAAGTTTAGAAAAGGAGAAGCAGAGACGTCTGCTGAAGGGCCTGCTACCTCGGTCACAGCTGAGCCGTTCTTGCTGATGGTGTCATATTGACTGAGATAGTCGCCATGTTGTTCCTGCAAATATTGCTCATGTCCTGGCTGTGGCCTATTTAAAAGCTACTTTACCAATTTGTGTTGCTTAGCTTCTTGTGTGCTCAGGACTGACTATGTTGTAGCCGCTCTCTGTCCCTGGAGCCGTGTTCTGGGCTGCCTACATCTAGCTGGCTTTACCTCCCTCCTAATGTGCCAAGGTCTCTCTCCCCCATCTCAGCAGTTTGCCTGATTTTTCTGCCTGGTGTTGAACATATCAGCGAATATCTGGTCAAAAGAATGCCAGCAAAACATGAACTTAGCCAACTGAGGAGAAAATTCCAGATTATAGGTTAGAGGAAAGTTAAAGTGAGGGAAGTTGAAGCAAGGAGAAGAAAAAAAATTGAAGTTCTTTGTAGGAAGATTTAGATGTTTTCTCTGCTTGCAGGGCAAAAAAAAAAAAAAAATACTTCATTGAGAATTAATGAACCAATAGCTTTAGAAAGAAAATATTTAAAAAAATTATAAAGGGGGAAAAAATTATCCAGATCATTTCATTGTTTAAGATACTCTCTGTAAATATCTTAGCCACCTTTGGAAACTGCATTAACAGTCATATCCCTACAATTGTATTTATAAACAATTCACAGCTATTTGATGTATGTATGTATGATGTATGATGTATGATATATGATGTATGATTTGATGTATGATGAAGCTAGAAAGAATAAATCCAGTTTGCAAAGAAGCAGAACTTTTAGGGTGGGGCTTAGGTCCTGAGAAAAATCTTGCTCAACACATGGGTGGCAAGAAATAAAATACAAAAGGAGAAACTTGGGGAGGCTGACTTTGTATCATTAGTTAAGAACAGTTATGTATTGTATATGTATCCAGCATAAACACTTGGCTAAGGATGTTATTCTTCTGACAGTGTTTGCCTTTCCTTATGGCCATCAGCTGGTGACTACCGCTACTTGGCTGTGAAGCACTTCATCCATAAAGAAAAGCACCATAAGTAATAATGAGTGTGAGTTTGTGTTCATTGCAAAACAAGAATTCAGATTCAACAAGACGCTTTTTTATCCAATTGAAATGAATCAAACTGTTTGACCTATTTGAGCATCTATAAATCAGGAATGTTGTCATATTAGTGTTCCTCCTAGATAAGACATTGCAATGAGGCGCCACACAAGACTACAAAAGTATAAACACAAAATAAATAGAATCCATTGACCCTTCTATTTGACAGCCTTGTACATCTTCCCTTTCCATTATCACTATTTAGTAAAATTACTACTTGATATTAGTAGATCTTTTTAACCATTGAGAGACTATATTTTTCTTCCCATGACTCTCTGTCATAAGCATATGCAACCACATGAAGGACTGATCTTTGGCTGATTATAAGGTCAACAAAGCATATCCTTTGTGAACTGAGTTTTAAAAATGCATATTATGAATATTGAACAATTGCCTTTTAAAAATGAAGCAGTATATATGGGCTAATCTGAAACAGTCCCAATACATACCTCTTTCATGTACATTTCTTTAAACCTGCTTCAAATAGTAATTCCAATATATTTCTAAATTTACTACTTGTCTAACTTTGACGCCTCTATCCAGATATAATTTTCCCCATTTTTCTATAGTCACTTAAGGGCAACTTGGTTCAAATTCCCCCAGCAGCTTGCTCTCAAGTTCCCGGGCTCCTTCTCATCCAGGAATACCTTGTACTACTTCTAGAGATGTATCTGATTTCCCTTTGAAATTACTTTTCCACTGAGTGACACATTCCTGGCACAGCTGCCACCATTCTCCATCCAAATCCCATGTAGGCATTGCTGGTTGGTCTCTCACCCTCTCACACGGCACCTTCAACTACAGGATTCTTCCCAGCAGCACAGACAGCCCCCATCAGCCAGGTAAAAGCAAACCTGTGTCATCCCTCTACCAGAGTGGGTCTCTTGGTCCGTCTCCACCATTCTTTTATATGTGTTATGAAAACAAAAATACAGACTACAGACACACCCTTATGCTTCCAAGAGAACAGGAGGCTCATGTCTGTTTCCTTAAAATCCCTAGTGTCTGCCTTTTTGTTTCATTCTGTATTTTAATAAATAAATGTATATCTTATAGTAAAGATACACACACACACCCTTTCTATAATACATACCATATTCATAAGCATGTATTTAAGGTCTATGTATGTATTACTACAAACCTCTTACACTTCAAATGGGTTCCTTTATTTTGCAATTGATGACTGTGCTTGCCATGTGTTTCTGAACTCATCAACTTTCCTTATAAATTACTTCAAATTTGAGGAAGAAATAAAAAGGGTTTAAGCTTTTTTTTAAGTGTTAAATTGTTCATCAATAAGATTTAGAACACAAGGAAATTAGAAATCTCCCAGCCCAACTGTCTGATGTTCCAAATAACAAAGCTGAGGCTGAGGACAGCTCAGTGGTTCCCCAACGTTCTACATGCGGTAACAAGTGCAGCCAGGGTTGGGAACCAGGCTTTTTGTTTATTTCCTTGTTGTACAAGTCAGTCTTCCTTCCAGTCACAAACACTAATGTGTACTCATGAGACTCAAGCTTCCTCATCGAATCACATTTTTCTCCAAATTCCTATGGTTTTCCTTCTCACTTAGATGATATAGACATTGTCTGGGAGGAAGCAAGACATTTCCGCACAAACCTCGTAACTCCTTCAATCTATTGTTGACACGTTAATGTAAAGTAATTTCACACTACCTCATAAAACCTTTGAAAATGGAGCATCCAAGGACGATATTTTGCACTTAGTGAATTCCCTTTTCAAAAAAAATGCATCTCAATGTTACATTAGATTGTTGTATTTCCAAATTCTATTCACCAGTCATCTACTGTAATTTTTTTCAAAAAATAAAATAGTAGATAGGAGCAAGAAGAAAGTGAAGCAGGAATGCCATGGAAAAAGGTCCAATGTCTTCATTGATGAACTTTGCTCTCCCTCCTGGACCAAAGAGAAAACAGTTAAGAAGCATATCTGTGGATAGCTTCGCTCTGACTGTAAACAAGAAAATATTGGGGAGTACTCATTTCTGTTCAGTTCACCTCCCTGTCTGCTGATGAGGAAAATTTTAACCTGCCAGCCACCTATAAAGCAAAAACTAATTAGAATAAGAAGAAGGTATTGAATGCCCAAATTTTCCACTGCAAACAAAATATGAGTAAAGCTGAAGGTAACACACCACCTAAACTCAAAGATATTGCAATCTAATTGCAGGGAGATAAAACATATGTGCATGAAATAACTTAGAGATAAAAATAAAACATGTCAACAGCAATGTAATACAATCTGAATGTTTAAATGCCAAGAAAGCAAATAACGAAATGATCAGAATACAACTCTTAAAGGTTTCCTGGTATAGACAGGCTTAAATATGGTTTTAAAGGTGAAAGACATAGAGTGCAAAGCAATTCAGATATGTGTGGCCATAGGATAGACGAGTGGGGAAATTGACCTCTGGATCCTGAATGTATGCAATCTTCTTTCATTATCTTTTTTTTTAATGAATAGATTTTATTTTATCAGAACAGATTTCGGTTTACAGAAAATTGAGCAGGAAGTACAGAGAGTTCCTATATACTCCCTTCCCCCACCACACACACACACACAAATTTCTCCTATTTTGACATCTTGCATTGATGTGATGTATTTGTTGCAATGAATGAGCCAGTTCAATACATTTTTATTAATTAAAGTCCATAGTTTGCATTAGGGGTCAATCTTGCTGTTTTACATTCTATGGGTTTGGACGAACATGTAGTGACATGTAGCCACCATTACAATATCACACATAATAGTTTCCCTGCCCTAAAAATCTTCTCTGTTCTGCCTAGTTATCCCTCTCTCTCCCTTAACTCCTGGAAACCACTGGTATGTTACTATCTCCAGAGTTCAGCCCTTTCCAGAATGTCAGATACTTGGAATCATACAATAAGCAGCCTTTTAAGATTGAACTCTTTCACTTTGTAATATGCATTTAAGATTCCTCCACCTCTTTTCATGGTTTGATTCCTTTTATCACTGAATATCATTCCATTGTATGGATGTCACACAGCTTTTCCATTCATCCACTGAAGGATGTTAATGATCTTTTTTAATATAAGACCATTTTTAAATTTACATGTTACCTCAAAACAATGCTCAGGTAGCAACGTAATTCTTAGGACACGTAGTGTTCTCACCTCGGCAAATTCTTTGTCAACTATGTGGTCGTTTTTCTACAACTCAATACTAGACTTATTTCTGTCTTCACACTTGAGTCACAGGCCACTTCCATTCTTCGGTGATGTGAGATGAATGAATTTTTGATTAGAGAACCAAAAGTTGAGAATTATGAAATTAAGTTCAGAATTGTTAAATGAAGGTGTTTAAAATGAAGCACCTACTGGAAGAACTTGTCTTTTCCTCTCCTCTAGACCTACAACAGTCTAGTCTTCACAATGAATCAGAATATCCATCCAAATTTGCATTTATGCCATTTTCTCTTTTGTTTAATTACAGTGTTAATTATGCCCAAAATACAATTCTATGAGTTTTTCAAGGGTGACATCTTACGCTGTTGTTGATTCTCTAAGAGGAACTCAGTGTCACCTGGTACACCTGCATCTTTCTTTTTGACACCAAATAACATTGATAACTGAATTACTGTAATAATAACACTAATAATAATAGGTACCAACTTGCCGTTTGAAGGAAATTTACACTGAAAGCCATTTACTGGGCTCCGTGTTTATGTATACACATTAATTTTAAGACAGCACACAGAAGGCTTTACCGAGAAATTTAAAAGTTCAAGCAGAAAAAATAATCACAATATCTTTCAGTCATTTGCTGCTTGTATTTGTTTCCTTAAAATGCACAGCTAAATGATCTCTACATACAGATATCCCTTGGTAGGTAGGATGTATCTTATTACTGTGTTATTTTCCAGTACATTTGGCATAGTTAAGGTAAAGTGTATTAACTTTCCTTCAAAATAAAGATGAAAACAGAGTTGTAGCAGCCGTGAATGCTTCAGCCATTGTCAGGAAGTTAGGAACTGACAGGAGGTCCAAATAATCAACTCTGCCTGGTGCATATACCGCAGTTTTCCCCCGGGATATCTGGTCTAATCCTACACTGTATCTGACTGGCATGAATGTAGAATTACTTTCAATAAAGATTTTATTTCAAGCTTGGATGATTTCCCCCAAAACATCTTGTCACTGAGGCAAAGTATATCATAGAATATCTGATTTTTTTTCCTACAAGTCAGCTTTTGAGGGGGAAAAAATACACATTTCAACTGGAGTACTCAACTCAGGTCAGTTCACTGTAAAAAATCACATTTTAACATATCTAGACTGCTTTAAGATTTGTTATGTTAAAGGACTCAGAGAGCTGTCAAAGAAAGCTTATTCTAAAGTCTGGAAATGTAAAGAATAAGTAGCACATTTGCTCATCTACAGTTTGCACCCTCCCTGAAGTAGCCTCCAATCGAAGAGCAGGCAGGACAGATGATGCCACAGGTTAACACCAGGCTTCTAGAATATTTGTCTTTTTGCAAGTAAGGAACATTTAAAGGTCACATCTTCCAATAAATAGGAGAGTGTTTCCAGGCTATGTGAGAAATACGAATAGTCTGGTCATGATCACACTGAAATGATCTTCATCTCTCTGTTTATCCTTCTTTCTGTCTTTTTCCTGTACTCTTCCCTCACGATGCCGGATTAAGTCCCTGTGTTCAAGATAGGAGAACAGCAAGGGAGCAGTTCATCACTCCATTTTGAATTCCCGGAAATGTTTCTGCTTATTCACTTCATTTCAGCCTTGGTATCACTTTGTTTGATTTGTGATTGGTTCATATAATCCTAAAAATATTTTATGTTACCTACAGAGTTTCACCCTTAACTCACTGAAAGCACACAAATCACCTGGTTTAGTTCTAAGGAGCTAGAAGCAATTATTCTAATATTTAATAATCATAGCACATTGTATTTATACTATGTCTTAATTTCAAAATCCCTCTTATCTCTATTTTTATATTTTATGACTAACATTTAATGTTACGATAAGATTTTGTGCAAGAATGAAACCTCAGCATGGATAACAGCAGAAAAGACTCAAGACAGACATGAGAAGGTCTAGATCTGAGTCTCAGCTTTCTGACTTAATTGGCTGTGTCACCTCTGGACAGGTCATTTAACCAAGAAGTCGTTAAACCTGACGCACACCAGATTTGCCTGTGAAGCTTTTTAGGAAGTCAGAGACCTGGGCCTCAATCCTGGACAACAAAATCTGAATCTCTGTGCGATCCCTTTGTTTTTCTAAAAGCTTTAGCCAAAGTGGAAAACCAATGAGCTCTAATCTCCCTTTCCTTGTTTATAGAATAACAATTGACAGGAGCAGAAGTAATCACATATAATAAAAATTAATGTTTCTATAATTTGCAAAGGGTCTGGCACACATTTTTTAACTTAATCTTCAAAACAACTCATGAGTTGTTTGCCACTGAATCTGAGGCTCTGAGAACGGCTCAGGCCTGTCTGAGACTACACAGTCATCAGAGAGGGAGAACTTCAGATCCTCAGATCCCAGCTTGCAAGTTTTCCCTAGAGCAGGGGGTTCTCTCTCTCCTGGCACAGCAGAATCACAGGCCTAGATTTCAGAACCTCTCTTCAGATCAGTTCTCTTTCTACTGGAACATCTCTGATCCCCCAAAGCTCATGGCTACAACGCAGGTGGGATTGAACTGGTGATGCATATCTATGAATACAAACGGAAGGAGGGGTAGAGAAGGATGGAGAAGAAAGAGAAATCATGTGATATGGGCCCAGCCCAACCAACCTACAGGAGCTCTGAAGCATCTCTGGTGCACCCAATCACCAAAAAGGCTCAGCCTTCCTACCCCCACTGTGAGGAGTCACTGGCCACAGGCCACCTCTAAGCATCTCTTGGGGGGATGAGCCAAACCGCAGGGGCTGACTGATGCCTGACACTGAGCGCTGCCACCCACAGTTGGGGCAGCTGTCCTTCCTTGAAGAGACAGTACCTCTTGTGTCCACCACAGGCCACCATCTGTGCCACTCAAATCCATTCTTCATGTATGCTTGGGGAGCAGCTCCCCAGCACTCCAGGAAGTCTCACTTCCTGGGGGAACTTCTGAGGTGAAAGCTTTAGAAGGATGAACTCAAGCCATGTAGCTTCAGCTGGGCCTGAGCCCACAACGATGGTCATCGTTTCCCTCCTCCACTGTCCACTCTAGATGCCGCACACCCTCTGTTATCGCCTCTGTTGGTCAGAGGGCTGACCCAATGCAGCACCTCATTCCTTCATCCCTGAAGGGTTCGATCTCCTCATCCCCACATCTTCTCAGACAAGGATCGCTGCCCTGTTCACTAACCATCATGGTTGGGTGACAGAACTCGGGGCCCCCATGCAGGTCGTCTGGGTGCCACACTGTTACACGCATGTCACTCTGCTGCTCACACTCACAGCGTGCTTTCTAAATGTGCGGTGTCTCCCTCCAAGTCAAGTCACAGTAAAACTTATTTTTCTTCAGAAAGTAATGTTAAGCATGGATGGTTGAATGATTATACCCAAATTGCAACTGACTCTTCTTCAGCTATTCTGAGAGCTTTTAAACAAGGCAATAGTTTTCAAGAAAACTGCCAAAGATTTCATGTAGATGCCCTTAGTGGGAAGTGAAGAGCTACTCTGTCCACCTAAGTGAAAAGGAAAGATTGAAGAGAGGTTGATGAATCCTGACTTTGCACACTGGTAGTCCTCCTTTTAGTTTCATCTGACATCACAAGGCAAACATTATTTCTGTATTTTCTACTAATATCTTATGATAAGGTGCCTTTTTCTGCTTGGCCTAATTAATGGTGATCTATGTATAACACTCAGTATTCTATATAAAATGTTACTAGCACATACTAGTTTTTAAACAGCCTTATTGGACAATTCAGGTAGAGAATAATAACAGTCTCACAATTTTTTCCCCTCTAAAAATACTCCCAACATATATTTTCTAGCATTTCTCCCCAATTCTAAGGCTGTGTCCTCCCAGGATGGTGATATTATCAGTGGTTATTGGTAAATCAGCAAAGCACAGGGAATGGGAATTAAGGCTTCTTTTACTGCTGACATGGCCACATGTGGATGGCCAAAACCATTTTAAAGCTTGAGAGAAAGCACCTAAGGAAAACCATAACTAAAATTCTCAATCTATCTCACCAATAGTGCATTTCCATTCACACTGAGAAATGAATACTTTCAGAATTTTAAAAAATCGTGTGAATCCAGAGAAACAGCAATACTTGCATATTACTTTGGCTTTTCTTCCACCTTAACACCCTTCTCCTCTCCATAAATATATCCTTGGATGTGAATTAGGTGATTAAAAAAACAAAATATGTCACCCAAGACTTCTTGCTGACTCTCTGATTCGCTTCTCTCCCAAGTCTTCCTCAGGCCTCAGGCCTCACTATTAAGAAGCCCCTTAATTTCAAACTTAAAATTCTGGCATCTTAATTATTTGCAGAAGGACTGTCTATATCCCAGAGTAATAAAGATCTAGGCTCTGCTACTTCCTACATGGCTTTGATCAAATTATTCAGTCTTTCTCAGGCTCATTTTGTTGATCTGCAGAAATTCATCTGGAAATTTTCTTGTGCCTCTGAAGAAGAAAAAAAATAGGATGAATATTCCTAACATATAATAAAGTTAAAATGCTTTAACCAGCAGAGCGCTAGTTCAGAATACACACAGAGATCATCAGCAAAGTAGACTACTCCAGGTGTGTGTGTAGGAACTGCCCCAAAAATGTAGCATAGCAAATCAATGGAGAATGGGTGATTTATTCAACAAATGTTACTGGGGGAAATTAGCTAGCTTTTGGAAAAAAATTTCATTCAGATTACCAGCCATTTCATACACTAAAATATATTTAAGATTAATTAGAGATATGCTGAAATATAAAATCATTAATTTAAGTAAAACTGGGAGAAAACTTGATGATATGTATCTTATCTCTTTAAACTGATGAATTTGATAGTAACAAAAACAATGGTAGACATTCCAAAAGAAACAGTACTAGATAGGACAGCATAAACATTTAAATACATAAAGTTAAGGAACAAGAGAATTGTGAGACTATAAAAGCATACCAAAAATAATGAAATGTTATGCTTCTTAATACAGGAAAAACTTACAATCTATATACACAAGAATCTTCATTGTACCATTATCTGCACCAGTAAGGAATTAGAAGCAACCTAAAAGCCCACTAGAATGGAAATAGTTAAATAAATGAAGGTATTACCATACTATGAAATGTAACAACTTTTTAAAAAACATGAGGTATTTATATATATATATACTAACTTGGAAAGATGCCTATGATATATAGTTAAGGGGGAAAAAAAAGCAAATTGTGGCATATATGTATTTTTTTATTCCTTTTTTATAAAGAAAGGTGGGTGGGTAGATGGATAGTATAGATGATAGATAGATAAAGATAGATAGATAGATAGATAGATAGATAGATAGATAGATAGATAGATAGATAGATAGATAGATAGATAGATATAGATAGATGATAGATAGATGGTAGATAGATAGATAGATAGATAGATAGATAGATAGATAGATAGATAGATAGATAGATAGATGATAGATAGATAGATAGATGAGAGAGAGAGATGATAGATTAGATAGATAGATAGATGATAGATTAGATAGATAGATGATAGATGATAGATAAATAGATAGATAATAGATGATAGATAGATAAATAGATAATAGATAGATGATAGATAGATAGATAATAGACAGAGAGATAGATAGATAGATAGATAGATAGATAGATAGATAGATAGATAGATAGATAGATAGATAGATAGATATAGATAGATGATAGATAGATGGTAGATAGATAGATAGATAGATAGATAGATAGATAGATAGATAGATAGATGATAGATAGATAGATAGATAGATGAGAGAGAGAGATGATAGATTAGATAGATAGATAGATGATAGATTAGATAGATAGATGATAGATTAGATAGATGATAGATGATAGGTAGATAGATAAATAGATAATAGATGATAGATTGATAGATAGATAATAGATAGATGATAGATAGATAGATAGATAGATAGATTAGATAGATAGATAGATAGATAGATAGATAGATAGATAGATAGATAGATAGATAGTAAAAATATTAGAGAGAGAGAGAGACTGTGGAGAAATTTGACAAGGAAACAGGACAGATTTTTTCCTTTTACATACTCCTGATCAGTACTTTTTTTCAAAGACCATGCTTTAATTTTGTCATACAAAATAAATAACCAAACAAACAAAATTCTGTGTTCTCAGTAAGAAAAGGGACAGGAGATAAGAACAGCTATTCACAGAGGAGAAAATTCACATGGCTGGTTCATTTGGTTTCATTTTTAAACTTCTTTCCCATTTTCTAAATTCAAAGATTCCTAAGCTGAAGCAATGACAGACTATTTTTCACCTATCAGCTGGCAATTATTTTGGAAACAGTGATATTAATTTATAATTATGCTCAGAGGATTAGTAGGCCCTCTCACCCATTATCACATTTTAAGCAAACAAGAGCCTTAACTCAAAGTGTGATTCCTGGACCAGCTGGACCATCACCTGGAAACTTGTGAGGAACATGGGTCCTCAGGTCCTTCCCCGTACTTGCTGAATCAGAAATCTGGAGGTGGAGCCCAACCATCTGGGTTTTAACAAAGCTTTCAAATTATTCTTATGAGCAGTAAGTTTGAGGACCACCGATCTAGTCGTTACCTCTCTGCAATGTTACCCTGAGGCAGGGTTTCTCAACACCAGCACTATCGACATCTGGGGCTTCTTCATCCTTTCTGGTGTCAGGGCAGAGACCCTGCATATTGTGCAGTGTTTAGCAGCACCCTTTGCCTCTATGTACTAGATGCCAGTAGCAACTCCTCATTCCAGCAGTCATGACATTCACAAGGTCTGATGCTGCCAAATGTCTCCTGGGGTGGGGGTGTCTGGGAACCACTGCCAGAAGAATACACCAAAGTGTGGAGGAAAGACTTTTCAATATATTGATTTTACTTAATACTAAGGCCCACAGCATCTCCTACCTTCTTTGCCCCATTCCCTGCACTCCAGCCACACTATCCCCTTCTCTCTTTCCAAAACCATCTTGCACAACCTCACTACAGGGGCTTTGTACCTACCATTCCCTGTCTGGAATTCTCCTGCCCCTGTGACGTGCACCTAAGCAGGCCTTTGCTCAAATGTCCCTTCCCTAGAGAGGGCTTCCTGAGCACCCTACCTGCTATCTGCTCTGCTCATTAGGATTATCTGAGAGCTGTATTATCTGCAGGCAACCAGGCCCTTCCCATGCTAAGTAAATAAGTCTTGAGGGATGGATTTCAGGCAATTAGGATTTTTAAAGGGTCTTCAGGATCAATAGAAGAACCACTACTTCCCTTCTTAGTTTTTCTTGTACTTCAGGGCCTGAAATCACATAATACAGTGATCATTGTCATCTGGGTCTCCCACTAAATTATAAACTTCATAGGGGCAGGCGCTTTGTCTACCTTACTCGTTCCATTATCTCTAACATCCTGAATAGTGTCCACACCTAGTACATACCAATAGATTTTTATGAATGAATATAGGTTACATTAAGTTACTGGTTGTGGCTACTGGTGGGTTTTTTTCAATCATTATACTTTTCTAAACTTTTCAGATTCTCATAGAATGTATTGCTTGAAATCAGAAAAAAGATATTAAAGCTGATTTTTAAGTGTGCCTTTGAAAATTGTGATAGGTTTGAAGCACAGTGATTAGCACATAACAGATATTCAACAAATGGTAACTACTGTTAGTGTGTGTGTTTTGTAAATAAGATCTACTCTGTAAGAGCTTTGGCTCTAATATCCCATTTTATCAAGGATTGTTGTCACCTTATAGAGTACACATTCCAACAAGAAATAAGTCACTGTGAAGGCTATGGGTTACTTCTTACGTTTTTTACTTTGTCAGTAGCCCTCTTATATTATTAGATATTCTGAATATTGCTTTAAAGATACTTCAGAATCTCCCTATAATGTCCAATCAATAAAAATAGGAAACAAATGAATAATTGAAAATGTTTCAATCATCTGCATTGAAATCAGTGCAAAGAGGGTATTCAACAAATGCGAAGAAGGCCATACCAGTCATGAATACATAACTGCCATTTAAAGCTCCTTGTCCATAATGTGCTTTGAGAGAAATACATATACATGGTTTTAAAGATTATTTAAAAGCAAAAATGTTAGAATAAAGCAATAATTCCCACTTAGGAGGATAGTTGTTAAATGGCCTTAGAAAATAAGAATATGGTTATACATATAAAATTAAAGTCTTTACAAATAGTTTGAACCAATTGATTTGTAAATTAACTGATTTATAAATTTTGCAGATGGCTGAATTACCAGTGAATGACCACCTTGACACACATTGGTGTTAAATGCAAAAACTTTTGCGAATGCTCTTCTGCTTTTGTAATACGTGAAAATGGTGCTGACATAGAGCCATGACTTTAAGAGAGAAGGTAAAATTGAGGTTAAGTCCCCAATCTTATATCTAATAATAATAATAATAATAATAAATCTGATATAAACAGCAGTATAGTTTGTGCAAATTGAGGGCAAGCAAGCATATGGCTAGCATGGATCCCCCCCAGAGTAGTTTTAGCACACAGAAAACATAAGTTGAGCATATTGAAAATTTATTCTATTTTTAACAGCCTCTCTTCATTTAAGTGGTCAAAGCCACAATTAACATTTCACATATAGTGGCTGACTTACATTTTGCAAGGCAAGTGTGACCGTCACACTCTCCCCATTCAAGTTAAACCATCCTAAAGCGATGTTTGTTGGACAATCACAGCATTCCAGAGATAGGGAAGGGAATACTTCCATATACCTCTTGAGTTGTCCTGCAGGCGATTATGTGGCTTTCAATTTCCTTTGCAAGTTGCTATGGTAACAGCAAAGCACAGAGTTAAAAGCAAGTTTGCATCCATATATCTGTGTGGAGCCAGACTGTTATTAAATGCTTTGGTCTTCTTAATTCAGTATTAATTTTGAGTTTTACAGTAAAGCCCTTTCAGTTTGAGTCATTTGGTTCTGATTTAAAGGAATCAAGAAATTTCTTTGAGTTAGCAATTCAGCTCACTTTTGGAAAAACCCAGCATACAGCTAGAGGATTTTTTTGTCTGAGGTCCAACATCTGTAGCACTGGATCATAGACTGCTTCTAAAATAATGTTAGATTGATGGATCATTGCTCTGTCCATTTGGGCCTGACAAAAAAGTAGCTCTGGCATTTCTTATCTTTTTATGCTATAAACTCTATATCACTTTTTCACCTCTTGCCAGAAAAAATGAATTCTTACCCATTTCAAGATTTTATAAACTTGAATTTTACATAGCAGTATTAGAATTGCTTTTATAATGAATATATATCAATTGCTATTTCATGAACGAATTCACAAAATCAGAATTATTTTTTACCAGATTTTTGTAAACTAGTATTAATAGTGTTTTTTGAAAGAGTGTACTTTGGAGTCCTTTTCCTATTAGACAAGCATTCACAGTCACTAAATTTTGAGCTCTTCCAGTTGCTTACAACCAGGTACCTTTGCTAAAGATTTCCTGGGTATAAATTAATAGTGAGTAAACAACCATGCAGAAGATTTCCCAAATATTGATCTACAATCTCTAAATGTTTTTGCACCATCTTACCCACCCATCAGTTCACCATACATTAACCTCTCACCCATGTCTTTGCTCTCACCTTTCTCATTCCGGTGTGTTCTTTTGTCTTTGGTCTTTGTTTTGCCCTAGAAGGGGAGTTTCTTTCACTTCTCTGATGCAAATGGTAGCTCAAAATTTATAACACTGTCATGGAGTTTAAGTCCTAATGAAATCTGAGCCCTGCCAAAGGGTGGAACTTTCCAGAAATGAGCACCATGTGACCTCTGTGCATTAGCCGCTACACCATTCTGAGCCAGGGTGTCATAGGAGCGAAAACTCCGTAACATTTTCAGACTTACATATAGGCCTTTACCAAAGCACACTACAGCAGCATTTCCTAATATATGCTCCCCGTTGTCACTCAGGAAAGAGGATCTACGGCATTCAAGTAAGTTAGGGAAGACATGAGTTAAACAAAGATGAGCAGGGATATTTTCTGCAGGACTTTTCAAGGCCTTTATTATGCTATTGTGAATTTCCAAGAAAAAAAAATGGCATACAATTTTCTCCAATACTTATTTTACTCCAGAATGCTATTTTTGTAAATCATATCACAGGAGTAGTATTTCACAGAACTCACTTTAGTGAAAGCTTTCCTGGAGGTATTGTCAAACCCATAAAATCCTATATGGTTTCTGAATCAGATCTTCTCTTCCAACAATTAAATTTTCAGCTACTGGACATACAACTTACTGTTTTTGAAAGGTTTCTATTATAGGTACTGGACTTTTTTTTCATGCAAGGCTTTTATTTTTTACAATAGCCTATGTTCCTCCTCTACGTGTTTTACCAGTTATTTTACAAATAATGGCACTTACGATATCCAGCTGTCCCCACAGTGAGAGTTAATTATGATATCCCTTGATCTGAGTTAAAGTTCTAAGATGAAAATAATTTTTCAGGATACATTCCAGCTATACTTTGAAATTACGGTTAACTCCCCATATGGTTCTAAACCGACTACCTAACTTTTGAACAGTCTATTGAGGTAGAGAATAGGTAAGTTTGCATTTGAGTAATGACGTTTATAACAACATTAATACATTTACCCAGACATCTCCAGTTTGGGGGCC
This sequence comes from Manis javanica, assembly GCF_040802235.1. Taxonomy (NCBI): domain Eukaryota; kingdom Metazoa; phylum Chordata; class Mammalia; order Pholidota; family Manidae; genus Manis; species Manis javanica. The sequence goes on from NC_133162.1 coordinate 113,347,326, forward strand.
TTCTTACCTAGAAATGTCTATCTGCACTTTCTATGAGATATCTAATCTAATTTAAATGTTGATATGAGAATTTATTTGCCTGTCTACACAAATCATATAATTCAGTAGGGTGACTTCAAACTCAAATTGGTCTTTACCCTGAACATTGAAAGACTGATTGATTTCTCAACACACTAACTACTGGTTGGTTGATATTTAGAACACAAAGTACCAGTGAAATGAACACACACACACACACACACACACACACACACACACACACACACATTCTGTAACAGTGAATAAGCAAGATAGCATGTATTCTATTTAATATCCAGCCACATTTTCTTATTAACTTTCCTTCTTAACTACATCTGATTTTCAAAGAGCTATTGCAAGTAATTTGATTTTCCCAACTAAGGAAAAATTCTAAGCTGTTAAGAAAATTTAACCTGCAGTAATGCAAACACAACAAGAATACAAAACTATGCATTATTTAGTAAAATCTACTTATAACAAGATTATTTTAAAGCATTCATAAGTCAAAACTAATTTACTAAAATCAAATAGAAAGTGTGCAGAGAAATGGACACAAAGGATACAGGTTCAAGGTGGAATAAATGTTCCATGCTTAAACCTGCATAAAAGCACAAAATAAACACTTACCCACAGGAAACTTAGGAAACTGGTGCCTTGGCAGCAATCCATGACAGGAGTCCTCTTCTGTGACCTGCTGGCTCAAACAGAAAAACCGTTCCCCAAAGGGGGCTCTGATATGCAGCTCTAGCCTCCTATTCTTTATCCTATTTAAAACTGAGTCTTGGTTTCCTCCTTTGAATTTGGCTATGGATTCTAAGACCAGACCTTTTGCTGAACAGGAAAAATATTTTTTTTTAAATCTGGAAAAATTTTTAAAAGGTGGCCCCATTTCAGCCTACTTTGTCTCCTCTCAAGGCCCAAGTCCCACCTGCTGTGACTTTCTGGTAAGTCCTGGGGAGCTGTTACCCCTGCATTCACTGCAGCTCCTCCAGATAGCATAGGCCTCTTCCATGTCAACCTCTGGACAGTCACAACTGCCCCTCCAATAATCAGCTCTTGGATGTCTCTTGACTCAGAACTCCGCCTTTGTGAGTTTGATGCAGTTCTGAGCTATCCCAAATCTCACTGTTCCTTCTTCCAATGGAAAATATAGCCATTTTCAAATGAGAAAACATATCTACAATCCTCAGAAGATCATTACAGCATCCCTTCCCTTTTCAGTCTCCCTTGACCCCTGGGCCTAATGTTCGTCTCCCCTGTTGGCCAAGATGCCCTTGATCAGTTATTTTCTGTCATACTTCGACTGGTTCTTGCTTTTGTTTCTGTCTTCTCCATGCCCTATGACTGATCTCTTAACCCTGCTCTCTGCTAGAAAAATCTTATCACTTAGACCATGCTGGCAATTGGTAAAATTTAAAGCAAATTTCACCTCATAGATACTCCATTAATTGATTGATTATATTTTTCCATTTTGCCATTAACAAGTTTTGATTGTTTTTTGAACTTGGTAGTGGAGTTAATGAAGAAGATGGTATCACAAAAGGGTATTACTTTGCAACCAAAAGAGAAAACCTCTTTTTCCTTCACAGTGAGTCTTACTAATGGCTTTTCTAATAAAAGGGTCTGGAAAATGCTCAAGAGAGATCTTAAACCAAAGTAAATAGGGGTGTTAAAGGAAAGTAGAAGCCCTCTCCATTTGCTCTAACTCCAGGTTAGGAGGGTATTTAAATCATTCTACAAGCTTTTGGTGAATTCAGTAGCAAAGTGACATAGCATCTTATGTTCCAAAGGAAACTCTAAACTTGAAGTCTCAGACAGCTCACTGATACTCTAAAAATATGAGAATTCCTTCCAGAAATGTAGCCATGCCAACAGTGCTCACAGGTATAAATGCTCTCCATTTAAAGCAGAAGAAAAGTGAACATGAGAGACAGAATATCTTGAATATTCAATCCAAATTTGAAAGTCATTTTGCCCACAAGTCTACTATAACCAGGCTATCAATCACAATTCTACAAGGAGGAATAAAACTCAGATTCTCATGCAGAGGATCTTATAATCTTGTGGGGGAAGGAAGAGTGAAAAATCGGCTGTTATTCAGGACAAGAGTCTTAGCACAGACCACGGCGATGATGCTTCCACGGACTCAGGAACCAGACTGCTGGGGGAGTGAACCTCAGCTCTGTGGGACACTGGGCTATACCACTCCCAGTCTCAGTCTTCTTATCTGTAAAATGGGCTTAATAATAGAGGCTACCTCATGGGATTATTATGAGACAAAATGGCTTATAGCAATTCTTGATTATTATTGATATTGATTGGGCCAAGGACATTTTGCTGACCATGAGCTTGTACTGTGGGGATGCACAAATCAGTGGCTTTGGCCCTTCTCAGCCTATTTCAGAGAGAGACATGGCCTTTTGGTTTTAGGAATGGTACTTCAGAGATACGGGTTTGAGAAGGAATAGAAATAAAGCAAGTCTTCCTGCCTTCTCTGCTAAAGGACTGTGTAGGCCCACAAAGGCCAGACGAAGAGTCATCTAAAGCCCAGCCAGCACTCCAACATTCCACAGTGGGCTCCATGGCCATAGTTCTATATAAAGTTCCTTTGTTTCACTTCATTCTCCTCAGTCATATTTCCCTTGGGCTGCATGTCTGGTGGAGTACAAAGTCTAGTATTTCTTAGCACCTTATCCTTCCATATGCTATTCCTATTTCCCGAACATTACTAAAGCCTCACTCTTCCTAATTTTGATATAAAACCAAGTAGGCTTCAACTGTAAAAATAAACATTATTTTTTTTAGGTCTCAATGTATAGGATGGGGCTTTATTTTCTTTTTAAGAGTCCTGTGTTGAAGCAAGCAATGTGTCACCATTAATAACATCACATCCTAATGTTTCATTGGTATTCCAGCTCTCCCTAGAGCCCTCACACAAGAGAACATTTCTGTGATTCCATGGGACTCTTTTCCTGCACAAACACTACAGGATTCTGCATTTTATTGAGGCATGAGCTAAACTGGCTATCCAAAATGAATGCAGACACTTTGAATTTTCCCATATACCTAAGTGTCTCAGAACCTACCTTCTCTACAAAATATATTTCAGTTAGCATTTGTCAAGAACACTTTAGTCACTTCCATCACTAAAAACTGATTTTTTTTCACAGTTCTCATGTTGCTTTCCATCATCAACTACGCATCCATTGTTCCAGTTACTGTGCTCAGATTCTTAGGTGTTTCATGCATGTCTGTCTCACCTGTTTCCTCCATTGACTATTACCATTTCAAAGACTGAATCTTGTCACCTGTCCACAGTAATTTTAGCTAAAATCCTTGTTTATTCATCCCACAAACATTTATTAAGCACACACAATGGCCAGGCACCATGGGTATCAAAAGTTGTGCAAGGCGATGCCTCCTTCCCTCCAAAGTCGCAGCTTCTGTCTCCATGCACTCGAGCCTAAAGAGAAGAGTGACTGGGGCTGCGGTAGTTGCCCTGGAAGTGGAAACATTTTTTGCTTATGCTGCACTCTCTATTTTGCCAAAACCAATCACTGCCCTTACTTCCTTCTTGAAATTGACATTGAAAAAAGAAAAAGAATTCAAGAGCACAGACCTTCATCCTTCAAAGGTAGCCACAATTTCACTTCGAACTCCGATGAACTCTTTTCTCTCTCCACAGGATAGTGGCAAGAGCCTCCAAGAACCTGATGTCCACCCAAAGCTTAGGGATTGTATTTGGACCTACCCTTCTGAGAGCTGAAAACGACACGGGCAACATGGCCGTCCATATGGTGTACCAAAACCAGATCGCCGAGCTCATGCTGAGTGAGTACAACGCGATCTTCGGCTCCGCAGAAGACTGACAGACAAGACAAGTTACTGAATATATTCACATCTGTCTTGATGCCTAATATTTTTACATTTCTGTAAACATATTTCTGAAATATTTTTTTCCTTTCAAGCGACAGATGCCTCATTTTGTGAAAACTTAATGATGATTTTGTGTTTAAGTTCCAAACATTTGAATAAAATAGTTGACAATATTTGCCTATATGTGTTCTACATTAACCCTTGCAATGCTGTGCCTTCTAGAACGTCTAGACATGCACTATGCATGTCCCGCATGATTAAATCATGTGCAGAGGACAGCACATTTCCAAAAAGTCAGTTTAACACTGCTCTCCAGCACTGGGGGTATAGTTGTAGACGTATAGGTATGTGAGTGAGTGTGAGTGTGGTTGAGGATATGAGTGTCACGCAGGTGAGCCTCCTCACTACCTTGACCATCTCAGACATGTTCCCACACTCCTGCTTGTACATGAGTAGAACCAAAAGAGGGGGGAAGGCAGAAATTCATAATTTTAAAATAGAACAAAGGAGATCAGATTCTCAACCAAAGTAGACATATTTCATCTTTTGAGAACATTTTTGAAAATGCAAATATAAAATACAATCCAGCTATCAGTGCTATGTGATAAACTTTACAAATATAGCATGTTGAATGGCAATTTTTCTAAAGAAAAATGACAGTTCAAAACATTGCCATTGGAGATTTTTTAAATATATACTATTTGTGATCCCATAAACATAGTGTCTTATAAATTAGAAGCAAAATTAGTGCACTGGAATTTTGATCTTTATATTATACAGGAATTACATGACTGCTCATTTTTAATGTTAACATCCATTTTGAGTCTTCATCAAACTGTATATCTTCCTTTTCCCTGCAATGTCATTTTATGTAGAATTTTTATTATGCTTCTGAGGATGCTTTATTGGTGAATTACATTAAATCCATCGAGAAAGAACTTTATAAAAGACTTTTTTCCCATATGCCCTAAGGATTACTTGACTAGGCTCAGATTGCTTTACCCATTTGATGGCTAGTTTCAGTTGTCATGGATAAACAAAAGGGTAACTGTCTAGAATACATCGAATGTTTTATTTTGATAAGTATGTTCTAACTGAACACATCTCATACCCAGTTTGGAAGAAGTATTCTGCTGATAAAAATGTAAACTTATGTTTGACAGCTTTTTAATCTAATTCAAATGGAATAAATAAAACTAATCCAGTGCAATGAAGAGTAAGTCTAGTTATCAATTTATTAATAAAAAGAAAAAAAAAGCATGTAAATAAAATGTGTGAAGCACAGATCTAAGAGCAAACACTTAGAGCAAACATGAGCTCAGGGGCATAGGCTGTCCACAGATGGGGTAGATGGTACAGGAAGAGAGTCCACTTAAGAGACAGCCAGATATGCATGCAGGTCCATCATCCACAGAGTTGTCTGAAGAAGGTATTTCCTTTGCCCCTCTTGACTATCTTAGTTTTGGCCATGGCACCTGTAAGTTGGCTCATGACCAAGAACAGAGAGGTGTCCACAAAAAGTGCTGAAGGGTAGTTTCACTTAGGGGGATGTATACGCATACCACAAAGCCAAGGCAAGTCTCATGGTACAGAACCCCATCATCTAAGGTCACCTGTAACCATAAGCTAACAGCTTGGCCAGCTTTAAGAATTTAGAGCTTAAGTGGTCCTTGCTACTTTCAGAAAAACATGGAGACATGAAACAAGAGTCTCTGGCATTCTATTTCAAGTCCTTATTTCCATGGCATTCCATAGTCTCAGTTATGTCTTCTCCGAGACTTTAATGACTTCTCTTTATGAAGGGGGAGAAGTAGATTTAGTAGTCCCAGTATTTAAATCTTATCCCTTTGCATGTCCATCTTTAAAGTTATTCTGGGAGCATCAGCCAGAGAGAAGTAGCATTACTTGCTTTGAGCAGGGACTCACAGCCCCTTGTCTCTGCTGCTTTCCAGATTTATAATCTTCAAAAGCACCAGCTTCTTGATTTCCAATCTGGTGGGATTTAGCCTGATTCAAACCCCAGCTGTGTCCTGTCCTTGCCTGCTAATGGCATTTAATCAGAGGCTGTGTTTCCTCTCTGGGGCAAGACCATTCCAAGGTGCTGAGCCAAGGCACCCATCACAGGATCTGATTTGTATGCCCCAAAGTCATAAAAAGGGTCACACCAAAAGGGCATTAGATTCTAAAACATCTAAAAGACAGCAATGATTGTCATATCAACTGTTCAAGAGTAAAAACCAAGATTGTAGGTATACAAGATGGACCCACTAAGGAGATAGATTTCATAAAACTGATAAATATTCTCCATCAAGAAGATATAAAAAGACATTTCGTATTTCTTAAACACCTTGTTTGAGCCAGGTGCAAGACTAGGCACTAGTGATACAAATCTAAAATAAGGCAAATATTCCTCCCCTCTGTTAAGTTTCACAAGTCAGCAAGAGAGAAAATCACTTAAGGAGGTTACAGTTCAATTCAAGACAGGGAAATTCAACCCATCTTGGCAATCATATAGTCCCTGGGTTCATAAAGATGTTCAAAAACTATTGCTGAATGGATTGAAGAAGCAGAGACTACTATAGAGGTACTAACAATGTTCAGAGAACAAATAGTGCCTGCAGGAATCGGGTGTCACTTCACTTAACCTTCCAATCTAGTCTTGACTGGTGAATGAAATTAACTAGACAAAGAAAAATGTAGAAGACATACTAGAAGGCATGCATGGCATGAACAGTCATGAAAGACCCCTTCTCCAAGGAAAAGTGAGAAGCTCAGTAAAGAGAGGGCGAAGTCCATGCCTGGTGATTTTGGAGGATTGAGCTGGAGAATGATACAGGGTATGATAAAATATTTATCTTGCAGGCTAAAGAGATCTGATGGAAGTTGTAAAACATGACAGCTAGGGAGACACTTTGTTAGGAAAAGAATCTCTAAATCCACCAGTGGACAGAAAAAACAAATCACTTTGAGGACACTAGCATTTTTGTGTGTATACGTGTGTGTGAATGTGTGTGTGTGTGTGTGTGTGTGTGTGCTTTTTAACATTTTCTAGGAATGCAATGATAACCTTGTACTTTGGGGAGAATTTCTATATTATGAGTAAGTATTTTAAGAAATTATAACCTTCTGTGGAATAGAAGCACAATTCCTAAACAGTCTCCCTGGAAAAGCAAACTAGTTGGTAGGTCCCAGTTCAGTGTGGATTTACCTACCCAGGATGTAGGATGTTGCTCCTCTTTTGGACTTACACAAAAAGGTTCGTGGAGATGGTATTCATCCTGTCCTATATGTTGAGAGTCTGACTTCACTTAGCATGTGCCGTATGACAATATCACCACAGCACAGCTAGTAATTGAAAGTCATATGATGTTTCTCCAAGTCCAATTAGAAAACAAAGGATCCAATTAAGAAAAATTAGAAAAGCTGTTAAAAGGGAATAATCACTTGCCAATGATGCTGTCCTTCTAGTTTAACACAGCCAGGAAGTGACCTGTACTTATCTTTTCCACATTTATTTTTGTGAATTATAAGTTAATCACTGTATCAATTCCTAATTAAAAAGCCTTGCAAAGATTTTCATCCAAAAGGACTGTCACAAGAGTTCTAAGAGTTCTGGGTCAAATTGCTCTGTTGTCAAAAATAAGAAATAAAACCCAAACAATAACAACTCGCTCTGAGGACGCTCACATTATAATACAAAAAATAAAACTTTCTTCAAATATACAATCATGTACTAGTTCCTCAATTAAAAATGTTTCATATCTTTAGCAAATAGATGGACCTTTTTCTCTTTCTTTAAACCAAAGGTTGCAAGCTCAAATGCTTAGTAAGACCCAGCAGGTAATATAATGAGCAAAGAGGAGCAGACTTCAGACATTACGAGGTTGGTAGCAGCTGGTGCAAACTCAAGTGCAACCCCTGGCCGAAAGGGTCAGCTTCTACTCAGCTCATGCTGATGTTGCTTATGTGGGAATGTGGGCACAACGTTGCCAGACCTTCACATCTTTATGAAAAGCCAGAAATTCAGAAACTGATGTGAAATCCGATTCTTAAGAGCACCTCACAAAACATGTCTGAGCAGTCTCAGCTCAAGGACCTCTTTTTTTTGTAACCTCATTGTTAAATCTTGCAATGTTTCTTCCCTAAAAAATGGTAGCAGCACATGAAGTAAATGATGAAGATATGTGAATGAGCCATGCAGTGTGTAAGAATAAAAAACAGACTAAACACTTAAGAAAATTGGCTGTTCAGGTCCTGGGAAAATTATGCACCCTGGGCCTCTTTTTTCCAATCTGTAAAATAGAATAATACTTGCTTTATCTTGCCTCTCAGAACTATCTAGTGGAATTATCTGAAGGAAGTTAAAACAGATAGTATATCATAAAACTATAAGTTCTTCCTAATGGATGTGGATGACAGACCTCCAGCTTATTGAGTAACAATTAAACTTATGATCATCTAAAGATGGTAAGGAAGGTTGGGAACGGACTCTAAAAAGGCTCAGTTGCTATACCAAGAGGTTTTATATTAAGTCTACAGTCAATTTTGAGACCCTGAAAGTGATTTAGCAGGGGAGGGACTTTATCAGAACTGTAAAGATTCTCCTGGCAATTTTATGGAGTACAGTTTAGAGCTGGGAGAAATTTCAAGCACCATTGCTAGACAGAAGAATATTTCCATAGTATTACTAATGCAGATCTGAATTCAGACAATGGCAGAAGATATGGAAATCATAATTCTATGGAGCATCATGCTACTGATGTACTCCTGAGCTTTACTGCCCACCTCAGTTATGACCGTTATATACAAAACACCATTGTTGTCATACAGAACTCCTACAGTAGGATATTCCCAGCTGACTTGCTGGAATTCTGACAACGTCTTGTCATTTGACACCAATCATCTTAAGATACTTTGCCACGTATGCTCAAGTCAGATGAGTATGCATGCTACCACCTTCTGCTTCCGGCAGGATTCCCAAATGATCATAAGGTCATTTCTGTCTCACCCAGCTCCGATTTTTCCCTCCTTTCTCTTGGGGAAATATTGCTCCTCTGGCTACCCAGAGGACCCCCCAAGAACAATTATTCCTGGAAGATAATTTTAATAAGCTAACACTTATTGAGTGCTTGTTATGTGCCAAGAACTGTACTTTATATATGTATTTGATTTTCATGAGTCTATGGAGGGAGTAATTATTATTATCCCTGATTTATGCTTGAGGAAATTAAGGGGGAAAATAATGAAGTTACCCAAGTTTGTGCAGGTACTAAGCATTAGATCAGTATCTGAATTGACACAACATGGCTCCAGAGGCCCTTGTCTTAACCACTTTCCATATGCTTGCTCAGTTAGAAAGAGGAACTGAAGAAATGACAGTGTTTACTTATACAGAGTATGCACTTACACTCCATCATGGGCACCAGGTCACTCTCCCATTAAAACACATGATGAGAGCTTCACCTTCATACTAATTTTCATTAAAGAACAGGAAGGAGATTATGCACTTCCCTTAAGAAATATGAGCACAGTTGTTGCAATGAGTAGATGGCTCAATCTCATTCATGTTACTGCTGTTATAACTTTAAAGATCACATACTATTGCATTTTATTACATGTTTTACAGACATTATGTTGACCATTTTACTACATTATAGAGGGGCTAGGATGGAAGCCTCTTAGCCCGCATCTTTAAAAGCACCTGTTTGGGTGGCTTCTGCTCTATGTAACATCATATTATCCTGAGTTGGATCATATTTGTCAATGTCCTGTTATCATCCATCATATCATACTGCCTAACATTGTATGGAAATTAAATCTGGCCCTTCAGGAATCCTATGCAAGAGGGAAAAAATGGGTTTCCAGCAGTCTTCCTCTTAAATATAATTGAAAAAGAGGCAGGCATCAAGACACGCTGTGTCTCGTGCTGCCAGAGAATGATCCTGAATCATCCAAATGATGAGAATACAGTGAACATCTTGTACAAAAAGACGACAATTTTCTGTAGTAGTGTTGTCAAAATGAAGATGTCTAGCTGTCTTGGTGAGAGTCCTGGCAGAAAGATACAGATACACACACACACACACACACACACACACACACACACACACACACACACACACACACACACACACACACACATAAGCATGAATGCACACAAACCTTATAGACTTATCAAGCTGATTTTTGCTATCTTATGCTCGAAGTGAAGCATGCAGGGTCCATGAAATTATTCAGCAATCATCTGGATTCTATAGAACATCCCTTATTCAATCAGGAGAGTGCTCTGGAAGCAGTGAGGAACGGTACTAACACTGTGCCCCTAGTTGGTGCTCAGTAAACATTTGTAGGATGAGTGAACAAACAGCCAAAATGTAAGCAACATTAAATATAAATATGATCTGCCATTGGGTTTCCTATCAACTAGTCATGCCAAGTTAAATGTGCTCTCAAATCACTGGTATTTGTACTGATTTCTAGTCCCATTTATAAAGGATCATCAAACGGACACCCCTTTAGCTACCTCTCCTGAAATCTACAAGTATCCAAGAAATGCTTCTTTCCTAAAGCTAAGCACACTTAAGCTAAGTGAGATTCACTGACCTAGCTAGCTCATGCAAGTCTAACAGCAAATTCTGACATCCTGCTTTGACTGGGGAAGAGTTCAGGCATCCGTAACACCCGGCAGCATCTTCACTCACTTTCCCTGCCCTGTGGAATGTAAGATTTATGTGTTAGATAAATGCTGTAGAGCATAGGCTTTCTGACCAATGCATGAAAATCTACAAGCCAAGGGATCTGGCAAATATGGAGCACTGGCCTGAAAAGTCCTCCCTTTCCTTTGGCACCACTGAAGCTGACAATTTATTTGAGACACAAACACACACACATTTTAAGAGCAGGACTTGCGTTAACCGATCTCACTTCACGAGCAAAAATGTGTTCTAAGTCCATATTGGGAAGCATACTTGAAGACGTGTAGATTTTCCACATCATTTGGTGACATTTTACATGGTTTAATTTCTACTCTTTATTGCTAGACCCTACCTTTTTTTTTTTCCTCTCGCACATTCCACCAACGGAATCGCCCTCAGCATTTTAACCCTGGGCTTATTAGTCTTTCCTCCTCTTCAGCATCTATTTGCTGCTCCTTCACAACGTTGCCAAGAGGTGTCCTGTTGAATTAGAGCCTTCCTGATTGAAAGGAAGAGGACGGAGGTGTCCAGCTGCTGAGAAGATAACAGTTTATGGAGTAGAGACCAGCCTAGGGCGCATGAAGGGAAGCCTTAGGACGCCAGAGGGAAGCCAGCGTGGAGGCTCCAGGCAATAGTGGCCCATTTAGGGTTTCTGGTCCCTTCAATCTCCTCCTGAGTCCAGGTGAAAGGCAGTTTTCAAGGAGGGGGTGAAGAACACAGCTGAAATCAAAATTGGTTTGCGCTCACTATTTTTCTAGCTATCAGTTCTAAGGTCACAGTCACTAAAACTGGAAACTTAAAAATGACTTCAAAAAGGCAAACGCTAACTAGATTTCACACTGGATTTCATTTAACTTGGCATTAACAGAAAGAACGCAGGTATTAAATAGACGGTTTCCTGTATACAGTAAGGTTAATTAGCAGTGAGGGATGGAAAATCAGTGCAGACATAACTCTTTTGGACAGGTATCAAAAATAATCCGCTGATCCCTACAGACCCCAGCTGCACTGAAAGAGGAGCAATATCAAAGATTCTCTAAGCACCAAATTTTAAAACATTCTCCAGGTGTCCGCAGCACCGGTAAAATAGGCCCTGAGCCCCGGTGCCCAGGCGGGCTCCGCGCTCTCTTCCTTACTCCACCTTAAAAAGGAGCAGCTCCTCACGCTGAATTTTGAGGCGCAGCATAAAGCCTCTCTATGCAAAGCGCTGGGATTGCAAACGGAGAAAGACAGGAGAACAAAAACGAGGATATATTGCGGCCTGAATGGGACTTCCCTAAGCTCCTTATCAATAAGGTTAATAAGGGTCTATGCAATTTACTGATCACTAAGATGGAACAGCCTTCCTCGCACTGCACAGCTGCACAGCGGCGCTGGCTTTTAATGCCTTTGACAGCCAATCGCATCCCAGCCCTTTTGCCCCGCACCCCGGAGAATAAACTCCAGTTCACTATCCTGGCCTCTATAAAATCTCTGGTTCGTTATTACACTTCTACCTGCCCTAGTTAAGAAGATTAACAGTTATTTCTGAGAATTTGATCTGTGAGGTTCTTTGTAATTGAAGCTGGAGTACTCAGATATTTCTTTAAAAAACTGTATTTCTGAAAAAAATGCATTCCTTTTTTCTCTGGTTTAATTTTGTTACCCTCAATCGTATTCATGATAGAAAAAAAAATTCCAAACTTCTATCTCCTCTATAAAATACATGTCATATCAAAAAGGTGACAAGAGGGGGGAAAAGTAATTAGTGAGTTCACAGAGTTCAGTAGAAAAGTTAAAATGGAGTAACACACTACTTTTTATGTTAAGATTTCACAAGACAAATCTTGCCTGTGTTTTAATTGCATGTGACCCTGGCAGTCCTACTCTGAAATGAAGTGCCGTAAAATTAAAGATGACAGACGCTCAAAACAAGTCTTGTGATCTTGATTAGACTACAAAGACCACACTCTCTCTCTGCTGCAACTCAGATATCATGGACTGTTTTATTTGGGGAATTGCTTCATTAATGCTTCCTTTGACTGGACATGTTTATTATTTTTAAAAAATACTGAATATGGTGATACCTTGCATAACTAAATAATGCCAAAAAAGCACGTTATAAATGATGAGCACTTAGAAAATTCTAAGGTCTAATATTTGTATAAATATTTAGATATATATTTACTCACATGTGTGGATGTGGCTATATGTGAATATATATGTATATGTATTACATGTCCACCTCTCAGATATATGTATGTATATTACATATTCTAACCTAGGAATCTCTATTATAGCCTGAGAAGCGGAGCAATTAATCTGTCCTATTTCCTTATAGCCATGTAAAGTTCCCCAGGCCAACAGGATGTTCAGAATTATGCATTATCTTATTAAAAACTACTTCTGAGAAACATTCCTTAAAATTGTAAATTTTCCAAGCATAGTCTGAAAAAAGAACTGGATTTAACTCACACCCAGATTTTCAAAATGGTTGCCAAATCATTCTACCTAAATTATGTAAGACATAGAATAGATGCTTTCAAATCCCACTTCTTCATGTTAAACAAAAACCAGGAACTGGAGGGCACATCCCCATTGTATGATACTCAAGTGTCTCCTCTGTATTCCCATGGACCAGCTAGAGGGCCTGATTAAGTCTCTTAAGTCATTTGGGTCAAGTCTTCATTCTTACTAAGAGTAGGTCAGATTATTATGCATCTCTAAGATCGTCTACACTCTAAATTTCTATGATTCTATTATCTTGCCCCATTTCAAGAATACTATTTTCAATTTATATATTTCACTTTAGGAAGCAAAAAGATTTGTGCTGATTATATGCATGTTATTATCAACAGGGATTGGTTCCACCTAGAATGAAAGCTGGGAAATCTGGTTTCTAGGGTTTGGCTTTTTTATTGAGTATCAGCAATTCCAGGAAAGTCTCAATACACAACTGTGCCAATTTCTTTAAATTTCAGATACATATAGCAATGTCTTCTCTATCTGACAAGCAGGGATACTGTGAGAATAAAATATGATAACATATAGAAGAACTCTTAAGCAAGCATAAGAGATAAGGCTTCTTCTAATCAATATTTTTAGTATAACTATTCTATTAGTGGTCTTCAGTATAAACAAAAGGTGCTTTCATTTGCAGGCCAAATGGCCCTTTAATCTATAATCCTGTGCCTTCAAACAGGCTACCTACTTGCCTTTAAAATGAAATCTTTGTCCCTGAAGAATTTCTCAATGCTGTGTCAAAAATCCTCAGGTGTGAGATGTGTTATGGATCACAGGTAAGAGATTTTATTCACCAGAAAAACCCAACATCATGAACACCAGAAAGAGTTGGATAGAATCTAATCAAGCATAGATAGTATTGAACAGTTGTTACACTGAGAGAAGTGAATTATATCTCCTTCCACTTCTCACCCTCTCTCTGCCTCTGTGTTTATGGCTCTCTGTGCTTCTCCTCTAGTCTGTTTGTCACTCTTTACTCCTGCTCCCCGTCCTTAGACCCACAGCAGGAATCTTAACCTAGGATTCATGGTTCGCTAGTCCCCTGGCTTTGGCCAATACATGAACTCTTGGAACTTCTGCACTAGATTGTTGGTGCATTTTCCTGCAATTCAAGTTTAGAGCTTTCATCGTATTCTCAAAGAGGTCTGTTGATAAGGAGTCACTGTCTCAGGTTTATTTCCTAGCTTATTAATTCCACTACCTTATGTCTGAATTAAACTGCAAATGGGTCACTTTCAAATAAATCCCAAGGTCTACCAGGCCTGAGGAGTCTCCTTGGCCTTCTGTCTAACTGCCTGACAGGACAGGCTGGTCCAAGGTGTGAAATATAAATCCAGCAAAATCAATTAGTGCACATCAAAAATGACGATTCACTCTTTAGAGGAACTCATTTAACACGGATGAAACTACTAATTAGGGGCACCCATGAAATTAAGATACTCTGCCTGTTAGTCAATGGAAGATAGTATTTTAAGAAAATATCCAATAGTAACACAAATAAGTCCATCTTAGAATGCCCACATTTAAACTGTGCCAGACACACATCCTGTGCCTGCATGGTACTTCTACACCATTAGCTGCTACAAATCAAAGGGAATGTCATTGCTTTTAATAGGATTACACAGAACCCAGTAACAAGCAGGGATACTACCTTTAGCCTCAGTAAACTGGCCAGTAATTTGGATGTTTAACTAAGGGACTGGCTGCCAAATTGACAGGTCATCCACACTGAACTAGCTACTAGTCCATGAATTTTCATGACCAGGATCACAATGGTACATTTGCATGTGTGAAATTCTGCTGCGAAGCTGGCTTTTGAACTGGCTAGCTCAGCCAAAGATGTGTTTCATAGTGCCATGCATTAGTGCCTGGGAAATACCATCACATGAGGGTAGCATAGATCTTCCCAGAACCTTCTATTGAAACACAGTCTCTAACTGTAAGTGCCAGTCAACAACAGTGGCAATGACTGGAATGTAAAGAATACAGAGGAAGGTGGAACAGTAGAAAACTAAAATTAACACCAAAAATATGCATTTGGGTGGGGAGAGAGAAATTTTAAGTCTTCAGGTCTCAAGAAAATCTTTGGATTTGCATGGGACTAACAAGTCCCATGAGACAAAGTCTTTCCCTTAAGGGACTTAACCTAGTCAAGGTGAAAAGACAGGAGGCTAAAAAATAAAAATCATAAAAATTCACATTTATTACCAACTTACCATGTACCACATATTGCCACAAGAGTGTGACCTAGCAGTGATGTGATGAATATTTTAAAGATAAGGAAATGTAAGCTTAGAAAGATCATACCATTGCCCAAGGGAACAGAGCTAAGAAGTGGTTTTGAAACAGGTATGTCTACCTTTAGACAAGAATTCTTAATTCTTCCATATTAGAAGGACAAAAAGTCCAAAATACAGTTATTGCAACATATAGTAGAAACATAAATATCTAGTATATAAAATTGAATGACTGAACAAAAGAATATTTACATGGTGAGATATTATGAAGACATTTAAAATCTATTTTGTATGAATATTATAAACAAGAGAAATTTTGCCGAGAGGAAAAACAAGTTATGAAATCATAGGCACAGTATCATACACCATTGTTACCTATACTGAGGTATGCATGCACACACACAACAGACTATTTGAGTTGTGAGATCACTGCAATACCTTTGCTGCCATTATGTCTGGCACATCCCCAAGTTTTGCTTTTGAGCATTTGTTACTTTCTTAATTAGAAAAAGCCCAAATACAATTTTAAATATATATTAGTGGTAGACATAGACTATATGTGGTAATTTATATAGATACTAAGATCTGAGAAATTTTAAATGATGTCATGTCGAACAAGGGCCAGAAGAAATCAGGAGAGGATCCACGATGGCGCTAGCTCTTGAAGGAAAGTCAAGAAGAAAAGATGGCATTAAGGTAAGGGTGTAACATGAACAAAGGCCCAGAGGCAGAAATTGGAAAGATGCGTTTCAGGAATAAGATCAGTTTGGTTACAACAAAGAGTTCCAACAGAGGACAGGTCAGAGGGATCATAGATTTTACATCTGTTATGAGCCATTTTATAAAAGGTGCAACTAAGTAAAAACTTTTCTAGGACACAAAAGCATAGAGCACCAGACGTGCCCTTTGGCTTAGACACCTACTTCACAAGCCAGATTCACAGTGGAATTTTACACATGAGAAGATAGGTAAGGGCCAAATTTTGGAAGCTCTGAAATGCCAAGTGAGCAAGCTGGACTTCATCCTGTAGGCAGTGGGGAACCTCTGAAGTCTTAAGCAGGGGGGTAATGAGAGCAAAAATGTTTTAGTAAAATTAATCTGACAGCACAGGGTAAGTGGACTGACTGGAAGGGAAACAAATACATGATGCTTTACATATGGTTCTAAACGTTAACTTACTTTTTTTCTGTGAAATACTATCTTTCTCAATTAGGATTACAAACTGCTTGAGAAGAAAAACCATGTCTTATATTTTTTTGTATCTCTGGAATTCCTGAGCAATAGAGGAAACATTAAACAATTATTAAAGGTGCCAAAGACTTTTCTCTGGAATTCATAGTCTTCTGTGGAACTCCCCGATCCTTAAAGGGCAACCCTGACCTCTCTAAGCCTCAGGGCGCTCACCTGTAAAATTCAGACAATAATATCCACTTCATAGGACTGTGGTGAGGATGAAGTGAGACTATATTGTGTGCAATGCCCTAAGAGCGGAAGTGTGAACTAATTAGTAACTGTTGCAGCAATCACCGCCATGCCCAAAAGAGTTATCAAGACAAGTTTGTTGGTGAAGGCAGTGATGTTGATATTAGCATTTGACTCTCTAACTTAGACACTGAGAGGATGAGTGTGAGCCTAATGCAACTGAGACGCCAATGATTCTATGGGCAAGACTGGGCCCTGGAAATATTTGAAGGGCAAAGACTGAGCCCACTGAACTTCATACATTAAGAACTCGGCAGGATAGGTGTTTGTAAGCCAAATTAAGTCTCAAGCAAGGCAAAAAGAGATAGCTAACTGGTGTGGGCTTGCTGTAATAATAAGTGATATCTGTGAGAAATGGTCCAAATCTCCATTCATGAAAATGAGCAATGATGTTTGGCAGCAGTTTATCCAAAGAAGACTTCCCATTGGATTACTGCTACCCAATATATCACAATGTAACCTTACCTCTACATGCAGTTAGAAAAGGCAGGTACCTGTTACCTTAAAATGTCCTGAGCTCTTGGAAAGGTAATATATTCTAGGTTTTGGACAGAAAATAAATATTCAAGATGGCTTTGGAGCAGCTCAGTGTGCCAAAAGTCACGAAAACCCCAAAGACTAATGTAATGATGTCAAAAAGACACAAGAGACAACTTGAAGAAATCCACTGGCCTAAGGTGAAATAACTTAAGTCCCAACATTCATAATGGACATTGATTAAAAGGTATCAAATATATTTTTTAAAACTCAATTAATAACACTAACAACAGAAACCAAACTTCACTGCTCACCAAAAATACCACTCCTAGAAAACAAAGCATTACTCTGAAAATTGATGTATAAAGAAAACAAATGAAGTATTTTTCTGACTCTTACATGAATAATATTTTAGGATAACCAAGTAGTTGATGAAGAAAAAAATTTTTAGAGAAGATCTCCAACTAAGAAATGCAGAAGGAAAATTTTACACATACTTAAAAGTACATAGCCTAATACAATAAAGCTTCAAGTATTCATTGCCAAGTTTTAACAGGTACCAAAATCCTTCCAGTCTTATTTTATCTATCTGCCACCTTTTTGTACTTTAATGTTTTAAAGGAAATCTTCTCATTTCAACCACATTTTTTTACATATACCCAAAAAACTACTCTCACACAGTTACAACATTCAGAAATGACAAGAAAGGTAAAAAAAGCTGTATCAGATATAAGTGGCTTTTCATTAATTATCTCACCTTACCATCCAATCAACTCACAGCACATTTAAGAAGCATAAAAAATAAATCAGTTTTCTTGAAGTAACGAAACAGCAGCAGACTCACAGACTCCAGGAAGGAACTAGTGGTTACCAAAGGGAAGGGGTTAGGGAGAGTGGATGGGGAGGGAGGGAGAAGAGGATTAAGGGGCATTATGACTAACACACATAATGTAGGGAGGTCACAGAGAAGGCAATATAGTACATAGAAGACAAGTAGTGACTCTATAGCATCTTATTATGCTGATGGAAAGTGACTGCAATTGGTTGGGGGAGCAACTTGATAACATGAGTGAATATTGTAACTACAGTGTTGCTCATGTGAAACCTTCATAAGATTGTGTATCAACAATACCTTAATTTAAAAAAATACCAACAGCATTCTTCTGTGAAATAAAACAAATACTTCTAAATTCATATGGAACCACAAAAGACCCTGAATAGCCAAAGCAATCCTGAGAAGTAAGAACAAACCTGGGGAAATTATGCTACCCAACTTCAAGCTTTACTACAAAGCCACAGTAATCAAAACAATTTGGTACTGGCACAAGAACAGACCCATAGATCAATGGAACAGAATAGAGAGCCCAGATATAAATCCACACATATAAATCCAGCCCAGATATAAATCCACACACAATTAATACATGATAAAGGAACCAAGGATATACAATGGGGAAATGGCAGCCTCTTCAACTGGTGTTGGCAAAACTGGACAGCTACATGTAAGAGAATGAAACTGGATTACTGTCTAACTCCATACACATAAGTAAACTTGAGATGGATCAAAGACCTGAATGTAAGTCATGAAACCATAAAATTCTTAGAAGAAAACATAGGCAAAAAACTCTTGAAGATAAACATGAGCAACTTTTTCCTGAACAAGTCTCCTAGGGCAAGGGAAACAAAAGCAAAAATGAACAAATGGGACTACATCAAACTAAAAAGCTTCTGTACAGCAAAGGACCATCAACATAACAAAAAGGTACCCCATAGTAAGGGAGAATATGTTTGCAAATGATATATCTGATAAGGGGTTAACATCCAAAATATATAAAGGGCTCACACGCCTCAACACCCAAAAAGCAAATAACCCAATTAAAAAATGGGCGGAGAATCTGAACAGACACTTCTTCAAAGAAGAAATTCAGAAGGCCAACAGGCACATGAAAAGATGCTCCACATCACTAATTATCAGGGAAATGCAAATTAAAACCACAATGAGCTATCACTTCACACCAGTTAGGATGGCCAACATTGAAAAGACAAACAACAACAAATGTTGGTGAGGATGCAGAGAAAGGGAAATACTCCTACACTGCTGGTGGGAATGTAAATTAGTTCAACCATTGTGGAAAGCAATATGGAAGTTTCTCTAAAAACTAAAAATAGAAATGCCATCTGACCCAGGAATTCCACTCCTAGGAATTTCCCTGAAGAAAACAAGATCCCCGATTCAAAAAGACATATGCACCCTATGTTTATCACAGCACTATTTACAA
Source organism: Manis javanica (assembly GCF_040802235.1). Lineage (NCBI taxonomy): Eukaryota > Metazoa > Chordata > Mammalia > Pholidota > Manidae > Manis > Manis javanica. The sequence continues at coordinate 113,366,892 of NC_133162.1, forward strand.
TAGCCAAGAAATGAAAGCAACCTAAGTGTCCATCAGTAGATGAATGGATAAAGAAGATGTGGTACATATCACAGTAGAATATTATTCAGCCATAACAAGGAAACAAATCCTACCATTTGCAACAACATGGATGGAGCTAGAGGGTATTATGCTCAGTGAAATAATTTAAGCTGAGAAAGACAAGTACCGAATGATTTCACTCATCTTTGGAATATAACAAAAAAGCAAAACTGAAGGAACCAAACAGCAGCGGACTCACAGCCTCCAAGAATGGACCAGTGGTTACCAAAGGGAAGGCGCTGGGGAGGGAGGGAGAAGGGGATTAAAGGGCATTACGATTAGTGCACATGGTGTTGGGGGGGATCATGGGGAAGACAATATGGCACAGAGAACACAAGTAGTGACTCTGTGGCATCTTATATTATTATATATGCTGATGGACAGTGACTGTAATGGGGTATGTGGGGAGGGACTTGATAATATGGGTAAATATTGTAACCACAATGTTGCTCATGTAAAAAAGTAAAAAATAAAAAATCAGTTTTCATGACCAAGATTGGGAGGAAGTACCATGACTGACCACTACTCTCAAAATGGACTTGGTACCTAAGGGAACAGCAGAGACCACGAGAAATTAGAATAATAGACCCAAGTTAATAGGCTTTAGTGCATTTCAACTTACTCGACAATAGAAGGGAGCTCTGATTACCTTCTTCAAGCAAATCTGGGGCCCGATGATATTCCTGCTACTCCTACCATGTCATGACCCTCAAGTATATCTATAAAAGAATAAAAATGAGATACGGCCAAAAGGACATATTTAATCTCAGAGATTTTCCTTCATATAATCTGATCTGTCCTTTCCCCTTAGGTGATTTCTTTAAAACTTCTACAGGTAAATCCACCCTCCTAGAAAAGAACAAAGTGACTTAAAGAACTGCCCTCTACATGAAACTGAATTTTTTGTTAGATTTTAAATTCTTCATAAATCCATAGCTGTTGTTATTGCTGTTGCTGTTATTATGGTCAATGTACATATGTTTTAAAGCCCACAGGTTGACATTCCATTGACTGGAAAAAAATAATGTCTTAGCAGTATATATATATGTTATATATATGCATCTGGGTCATTGCCAAGGGAATGTTAGTGCAGGGGAAGCTAGTAGGAGTGGTATGTGGAGTGGGTACAGGAGTGTGGGCTCTGGCACCCAAGACAAACATGAAAAACTCCATGTTGGGGTAGGTGAGTGAGGTGAAGGACAGGCCCCCATGTGGGGGATAGACGACAAAATGTGTGTCCCTCATTCAACCAATTTATGGCAGAAACACTGCTCTAGCTACCTTGGGGACAAAAATTAAAATAAATCCTGAGAAGAATAAATCTTGACTCCTTCACAAAGCTCATCCTTGGCTAGCTGAAATAAAACATTTTTGGGTACAATTCTGAATATTACTCATTTGTGGCCTCATATTTTCACCACTTTCACTTGGTCTCTTTTGCCAAACTCTTTTAAGACACACACACACACAAATATACATATATATATATATATATATACACATACACATATATGTACGTATGTGCAAATAAAATTAACTTTTGGCTCTGTTTTTATGCTGTTTTCATCATGAAATTCTAACTTGTAGCATGTATGATGAATATGACTATCAGTCTCTTAGAGTTGAAGCTCAGCTACATTTAAGTATGTCTTTCATGAAAGGTAGAGCTCACTAACCAAATGTATAGGTAAGCGCCAGGCAGCTTTTAAATCCAAAGCAGTCTGAAAAGAAACAGAAGTTAAAGAGGCACTTGGTGGTCAAAGAACAACTGTAAAGTCATAGAATAGAAAAAAACCTACCAGCTTTGGGTCAGACAAACTTCGCTTTGACTTCCTCTGCTGTCTACTGGCTGTGTGGCCCGGCACAAGTCATCTCCAAGTCCTAGTCTTCTCACCTGTAACACAGAGAGGCTGTAATATCCACTTCAAAGAGTCACTCTGAGCATTGATGAGGCAGTGTACAGAAAGATTCCTAACATGTAGTATATCCTCAATAAATGACATTTATTGTTTTTGCCACTTTTATGTCAGGAAAAAAAAAAAGCCAACCCTAGAGAAGCAGAGGAGAAATACTTGAGTTAGTGCACAGATGTTTCCCCTCTTGTTTCCACATTCCACACCCCTTCAGTCTGTCCCAAAAACACAGACGCCAGCCAGAAGAGAGCCCACCCAAGAATCCTAAAGATAGATGCCAAATTGAATTAGCTAACTCCTGATTTAAATATAAGGACATTATATTTTATGAATCAATTCCTTAAGTTCCCCTCAGACCACAGGTATATAACATCTTTAACTAAATTTTTAATGTTTGAAGTACAGTAATTATAAAGAAAAATACAAGAAACATGGATCAACCTACCAACGGCATAATGTTAATACTTTGTCCAAATTGCTTCAGACATTTTAAAACTTTGCAGATAAAGTTAAAGTCTCCTTTGTCTTCAGCCTGAATCCCATCCCCTTCCCATCTCAGAAGTATCCATTATAAGGAATGTAGCATGACTCTTTTCCGAATGTCAAAGTCTTCCACTTTGATCACATAAATTGCATACTTAAACAATATACGTATTATGCAATTTTGCATTTTTACACAGAGATACTCTATGCATTATTCTGAAGCTTAATTTTTCACTTTCATTTTGTTTTTAAGGTATGGGGCTGCTTGTACGGATAGACATAGTTCGCTCTTATTAAATGCTATATAGTAATTGATTTTTTTGCACTTTTCACCAGAGTCCTTAGGATATATATTTACCATTCCAGAATTATCTCCTTTCCCTGTCTTCTCATTTTGCCTGTGACTTCCTCAGGAACATTACTAATTATAGTTTATTCATTCATTAAACCTACATTTATTCTAAGACATGCAGGGGAAAGGCATTATTTTAGGTGATAAGGATGCAGAAGAGATTAAATCAGAAAAGATCCCTGCCCTCAAATAGCTTATGGTCTCCTGGAAGAGATGGACAGCACTCAAGTAAATAAACAAGATAATCTTGGCTTGTGATATCTTCTCTCAGATAATGAAGGCAATCATAATATGAGTGTAAAAGATACGGTGGTAAGATACCTACTTTAGATAAGGTGGCCTAAGGAGGCTTTTCTGAGGAGTGGTTACAGTTGAAGGGAAATTCTAAGAATAAACCAGGAAACATGTGATGAGACCAGGGATGGGCATTCCAGGCAAAGGCAGAAAAAGTGCACAGACAACCTGTCTATGTGCACTAACCCTGTTCATGACACAGAAAAGAGAACAATACAGTGGGAATCCTGTGAAACAGGGACCAAAAAGGGAGAATGGAGTCCTGTGGGGGACTTCCAAGGAGAACAGGTTTTAATCTAAGTGACACTGGCATTGTAATCAAGGTAGTTACATGATCTGATTAAGAAGTTTACGTGATCATTTTAGCTTCTAGGTAATGAATGCAGACGACAAGCATGCAAGCAGGGAGATCAATCAGGGCACCAACCAAGTAGATCAAGCAAGAGATAAGGATGGTGCAGACAAAGATGTTGGCAATGGAGATGGAGAAAAAGAAAGCAATTTGTAATATCTTCGGAGAATAGCAAACAGACACGCTAGTGGACTGACTGGAGAATGAAGGAGAGGGATGTACGAAGGAGGACTCCCAGGTGTAAGACGCTAGATGGCAGCACCATTTATTGGAATGAGAATAATTAGGAAAGAAAATGGGTTAGCCAAGGGAAAATCAAGACATCTGTCTTAAACACATTCAGCTGGAGATGACTAGATGCAAATGCATATCCGAGGGGACATCTTGAGCAGTCGGTAAACTTTTGGGCTCATGGGAGAAGTCAATACCAGAAATATAAATGCATTTCTGCACATAGGTACTATTTAATGGCACAAGACCAGATGAGGTCACTTAGGGAGAGAAGGTATGTAAGAGATGAAATGGTCCAGGACTGAGCCTGGGGGGACTCCAGCATCCAGTGAAGGACTGAAGAAGAAGCGGTCATTGGATAAAAGACTGAGAAAGAGCACCCCAAAAGGCAAGGAGAACCCCAGCAACACTGAGGAAGACTATTTTTCATGACAAGGATATTTCTCATGGACCGGAGAGAAGAGGATTCAGACTGAAGAGCGTAGAGAGTTAACAGGCAGGAAAGACGTGGGCACACAGTGGAGAGCAGAAAATTTTGAGAGAAAGTTTGCTTTGAAGG
>NC_133162.1:113373635-113416135 GCF_040802235.1 Manis javanica
ATGCATTTAAAAAAGCAAATCTGAACCCCCATTATTCAGTGTTATATAAGCAAGTTAAATTAGATACTGGTTAAGTAAAAAATTCCAAGTAAATTTAACCCAACTGAAGAGTTTTTGATCATCACATTTACCAATGAAAGATGATCTTTGCTGATTTGCTTACATCATTCTGCTCTAGTAGAAAGTGTGAAGAACCTTTTTTCTCCAATGACTTAAGACAAATTGTTAAACAAACGGAACACACAAGTACATACACAGAAATTAACGAGCACTATAGTCCTTTGAAAATTTTAATTTTCTTCAATGAAATGATAACATAATGCTTTCCCTTTTAAAATCTCAGTGCTACTTTGGGGAAGTTTTTGTTTTGCCAATGTCAATATTCAAAATAACCACCACCTCCAAAAATAAATAAATGAAATGGAAAGTCTTTAATAAGCAAAATCAGATGACAGTTAACCAGTGGAGGTTATTGCTGACTATGACTGTTATCACTAATACTACCTAAGAACCTGATCCAGCTGCATGGAACTCTTACAGCTGTTGGCCCAATGGACCACTTAAGCACTCCAGCTGTAGAGACGACACACAATTCTTGAGGGGAAATCACGCACCTTCTCCAGCTGCAGAATGCCTAATTGGGCATTCCAAGCTTTGACTACCCAACGCTGCTTACATCATAGAAGAATTGTTGACAATGTCCTAAGAAAACATCTCTTGAGAGAGCTTAAAATGATCCATGGGGAGCAGTGAACATACCTGTATGTTTCTTGAATAATGCTGGAAGTTTTTTAATTGGATACAATAGATACCACATAGATCCCTGTTCCTGTAAGTACAAGTGCTTTGTGTAAAATTTATTATCTTTTTAAAGTTTTTATGGACAATGACTCACCAATTATCACAGATTAAGAACTTGAAATGTACACAAGATGGTTCTTCCTTGAAGTCAACCAGTAATATTTCTTTTTCTTCTCACTTATTTTCATTTTTGTCAATACACATACATAAACAGCCTATAAATAGAATCCTAAAGTCATTTTGATTTTTGTCCCTGTCACTTGAAGTTCATCATGAAATAGCTATAGTAGCTACCAAGATAGAAATATATTTTCAACAGATCTCACAGAATTTAGGGTTCTCTTAGATTGAAAACTGGAGCCTTTCAAGTACAGAAAGGCATGATTAGGGTAAAGGTTCCAAAAGTGAATCTTTAGATATCTGCCACCCTCTTCAAATATTCCTTATTGGTGAATATGCAAAGGGGAATTTGTCCTTGGAAAACTGTAAAAACACTTCTGTAAGAAAAAATTAGACATGGAAAGAAAGAAGAAAAAATAATATTGAGAATGTATTATTTGCTATGGATTTCACATGCATTAATTTATTGTCTACACATGACAATCCTTAGATATGAGGAATATTATTCCTATTTCATAGAGAAGGAAAGTTGAGCCCATGGAGGTTTAATGGTCAAGACAACAAAAATCAGTGAAGTGTTAGGGTCAGGATGTACAGCCACACCAGCCTCCCTTGAAAACTCACTCACTACTACTGACTAAGACGATAATGAAGAATTTGATATGAAAACCATCATCATTTGAAAACCATATAATGTGGCATACCATTCCAATTACAGATACAGGTATATCTAATACATTGAATCAAAGTGGGGCCAAAAATGGCTGAGAAACAACTAAAGAAATGCATACCCCATTTATCAGCTGTTAAACCATAAGGTACTTCCTAATTCACTTCATTTCTCAATGTCTCCCCAGATTCAGTCTCATGGAAGAAAGTGTGAGCGATAGTATTAAAGAAGGAAACTTCTACTTCAACAGAGTCCATAGGTAAAAACATAGAGTCAGAGAGAAAATCTTCTCTATGTCCTCAAACCACAGTTCATTCACTGGAACTGGCCAATGCCCTCTAGGGATTTAATCTCACTTTGCTTTTATCTGAATGGATCTAAGTTTGAAAAACATTACACGTATATCCTTTATATGGATGGGTGAATGAAGACCCACGTTAATTAACATAGGCTGTTGGTCATATGCATCCCACGCGGGCTGCCTCACCAGTTCTGACTCCATGTCAGCCAGGTGGCTCAGCTCTATTTCATTGCATGAACGGTACCCCTTACTGCTCTTCCCCCAAAGTGTAAGCAATTCTGCCCAAACCTGCTGTCAGATCAAATGCAAATGATGGTGAGATAGTCATGCTGTCTTTATAAACAAAGAAGGGTGCATCAATTTTCATAATATAATTTTCTATTTCCAATATGAACATCTCAGTAGTCTTTAATCAAATCGTAGCTTCTGGATTCATTCCAGTCTCAGGGGCTTCAGAACTGTGCTTTGGGGCCAAAAGAGAATGGCTGGGATAATGGACTTGAGGACACGGGCAACTAGAGCAGTGTACCCCACTCTGTGCACCGCTGGCTCCCTGATTCCCTCTCTTCCTACCTCCTCCTCTTCCCCAAAGATCGGGTTAGTGGCTTGGGTAACCTTCCGTTTCCCTATTTCCCTAACAATATTTTATCAGGAGCTTGATACTCATTTTACTAATTGCTAATTAACCAAGACCAATCCCTAAAGAATCCTTGACAATGTAAGTAAAAAAAAAAAACTCACTTCTTGTACGAAGTGTGGGACAAATGCCTTATGCCTTACTTCAATGTTGAGCTGAAGGTTATACATAAGAAATGTATATAACTGAGATGTCATGGTGGCTCTCAAGTACTTAGGGAACAATTAAGGTTCCCTATTAAGAGTCCATGGCCTACTGAAAATTTCAGAACCTCTCTCTGACATACAAAAGTGCTAACAATAGCTGAATTAAAGGTTACATACCATCTAACCACAAGCTTTCAACAAATTATTGCAGAAATAAAGAACCACCGGTTGGAATATAAAACCTTAATAAACAAAACAGACATTCACCTAGTTTAGTTTCCTTACCAAGTAGATCATAGATAATTATAAAAATGTTATCATTTCTATGGGCTTTAGAAGGGGAAAAAAAGATTTATCCAGTACACTCAAAACATCTAACCAAGAGTAAAGCTCAGTTCATTGGTAATATACATGATGGTCATCAGTTATGAAATAAAAATTGAATTAAACAAACTGCTCTATCATGGAAGATATATTTTGGGGGCAGTGCATGGTTGATCTAGGAATTAGAGCAACAGAACCGTATGTAGTTTCATGAAGTTATTTAGGGTAGGAATCCGGTTGAATTACGTTGCTCCAAAGCAGGGAGAGAGGAAGAGAACCGACATGGTGAACATGTATATATACTGTGAATGATATAATTCTAGGCACTTTATAGCTGTATTTAAATATATCCTCTAAGCAAAGCTATGGAGTATGTATAATTATTTTGTTCTTCTATTATTTTCAGGTTGAACTTAGTAATGTGAAAGAAGTCTACTTTATCCAAATGACTTTGTTAACCAAGGTCCAGAAGACCTAATCTCCAGGGCAGTCACATGGCATGGAACCAAGGGAAAATGTTTTGGCAAAGCCCTCAGCTATTTTATAAAGTGAATATAAAGGCACTCTTTGCTTTCCAGATAATGTTACAAATTTTGAAAGCTCACCTGAGAAGCAAGCAAAACATGCTTGTGAGTATTTTATTTTAACTTCATACATATTAAGTGATTTCTCAAATAAAAAAAAAGGAGTAACTGAATCTGATGGATACTCATACCCTTACTATGAGAGAGTGAAAAGAGGCAGATGTTTGCATCTCTGTTGCACCAAAAATAAAGACACAAAGAGAGTATATATGTCTTTCAAAAAAATTCCAGTCATCATTATCTTACAACCCCTAAAATACCGAGATCAGATAAATCAATGTGTACTTAGTCTACCTACATAGTCTGCTGACTAGTTTGCAACATAGAAAGATGGTATCAGAAACAAACCCTGAAATGGAAGGCATCTTGCTCCCAAGAAGCCACCAATATATTTTAGTTTGTTAATGAAACTAACCCAGGTTTTCCTTTCTTATTTAGTCATTCTTTGGAATGCAGCCTAAGGCTAGGACCATTGCTATTACTACATTACAAGGAGGTGAACCCATGAATCTGGTAAGTCAGTTTATTATAATGGCCAACACTTCTTGAAATATGTCAACAACTGTAACATGAGCCAGGTCAAAGAGAAATCTCTCACAGAGGAAAATATAATCGAAAAGGCTTCAGGCATTTTATATGAATGGTCTTCTTTCTAACCAGTTCCTAAAAAAGAGAACCATTTCTATAACCATGGAATCTAGCAAGCAAACTCCATGAACTTGCATTGCCAGGGAGAAGACATGATGAACTCCATCTCAGAATCATATTGAATCAGGTTCAATTCAGGACATAAAATGAAATGAAAGCCCAAACTAATTAGATTGTAATGAGCAGTTCATATGCCTTATGTCATTTTATCACGTGCAGTAGGTGCTGTATCCCTACAGTGAATGACTTCAAGCAAGTCATCAGCTTGTACTGTGTTCAAGAATGCTAATCAGAAGGAAAAGGGTCTTTTTATGACATGCTTGAAGAAAACAAGATTGATTGTAGCTTCTTGATCATAGCAGCACCAGTGGAATGGCTTTATCTCTATTAAACTTCACTTGCGTTTCTGGAAAGCATGGAGTGTCCTAATGAGACTGGCAGAAATAAAGGAGTTCATTAGTACAAAATCGCTAAAGTTGAAATGTCATGTAACAAGTTGTGAGCTGATATTCTGAAGAATATTCAGTCTGGGTTGAAATTCAAATGTCAGTGACAGGTACCATTTTGGTCTCCTCAACCTCTGCTTCCCACATCTCAGCAATCACATTAGTGCCCAATGAATTCTCAGTTCTGAGACTCAAGGGACCTTTACTTATATCATGAAATATCTCATATCGAAAAAAAATCTGCAGTTGTGTTAAGGTCCCCAAGTGATTTTCATTGTACCATGGCTGTAAGAGAATGAGCTTAAACTAAATAGAAACACAAACTAATAAAAGTAGCTCCATTTGTTGTGTGCAAGTAATCTGCCAATTTTCTCTTGATCTATTATTTACCCTTCCTCTGCTGTGCTCTGTTTTCTGGGAGCTGTATTTCCCAGGCTCGTCTGCCAACTGGATTTCGGTAGGGCAAGGGGAGGTAGTGGCAGAATCCTGGGAAAAAAAGAGGATGAATCACAGTGGGTTTTTTTTCAGTTCTTTCTCTGCTTCAGTTTTCACCTTGGGTGATGATTCTATCTTCTCTGTGATTGTGGCTCCATTGGAGAAGTTCACCCCTCAGTGGTCACAGCTCCACTGTGGGAGGAGAGTTCCCACCTGGCTATAGCTCCCCAAGGATGGACCTTATCACTTAGCTGTGAAAACAGTATCTCCTACTTGTGTCCTTTCAACTATCGGGGTACTAGTGCCTTGCTACTATTTCTAATTTCTGGATTGCCTCACCATCATCTTGCCAACATTTCCACCATCTAAGTAACTAATTCCCTGTATTGAATTGCCTCTGTTTGAAATACCTGGAGTTGCTTCAGTTTTCCTGCCTGGACCATGACTGAGAGAATAGTTTTATTTAGAAACCTCCTACTTGGAAATCATATTCCCTTTGAAATGATCCTCATGAGAAATATTCAAGGGAAGAATATAGAGGAAAGAAAAGAACTCCTGAAAGAAAAAGTTTTACATGAGACTATTTGACAATTCTCCACACTATTCGTGTGTCTGCTGTGAAGTTTCTTTGAAATGGTGACAATTAGAGGAGTCCTTGAACATTTGAATGTCTACATACTTGTAACTGTCCACAGATTTTCTCTAAATAATTTGTTTACATTCTATTTAACTGCCACTTAATTGTACTACTAAAACTATATTCCTATTCAACATGATATCTTTGATATTTTTTGATGTAAGACATCATAAATTTGTTAGCAATTATCTTCATAAAATAAAATGATTGTGGAATAAATTTCAAAGACTGGATTTTGTGACTATATGAGTTGTAAGATATATTTTGGTTGGGAAAGTACACTACCCCCATTCCCCAGTTTTTTTTCAGTCCATCTCCTATTAGAAAAACTGAAACCAGTAACAGAAGCCTTATTTGTGATTAAAAAAACCAGAACTAAGTAAATATTTAGCCTATCCCTAATTATTCTTTCTAATACTGAATATTTACATTTCCACATAGTTGGAATTTTCTCTTAGTGATTTGGCAAGTATAAATTATCTTTGCCCTCAAGACTCTCAGTTTCCACAAACAGAACATCCATAGTTACATTTTTTAAATGCAGCAGTTTCATTAATAACCATTAATACTGGTTTTAAACATGAATACTATGACTTGCTCCTACTGTAGGAACCTGTAGTTAGGTTAAATAATGCTAATGAAGGAGACCCTGCATTGCTTGCTGTTGCCAGAGTTATTATAGCCCCAAAAAGCCTGTTTTGAAATTTTCTCACCAAAATTCATGTAATACATTAGAAATGCCCAAGAGAGCCTTCATGGTAAATTGTCCATGGTTTTTAAGTACTGAGAATATAGGGACTTCATTTTCTTTTTAATTATAGTGTCATTGATATACAATCTTGTGAAAGTGTCACATGAGCAACATTGTGGTTTCCACATTCACCCATATTATCAAGTCCTCACCATCCCTGCCAATGGAGTCACTGTCCGTCGGCATAGTAAGATGCTACAGAGTTATTACTTGTCTTCTCTGCGCTGTACTGCCTTCCCTGTGACCTACCTATATTGACAGGCACCTCATTTTAATATGAGCTTGGCCAACAAACCGTGGCTACCAGTACACAATGAAACAGCCAACTCCATCTTGATAATAAGCCTAGTGAGCTCCGTCACCAGCCTTTCTCTGCTTAACTTCTGCTCGTCACCTCTCTTCACTCCAGCATATTATGAATGTCCAGATAACAGCTTGAATTTAACCTGTCCCTTAAAAAACCAGCCTGAGGTGATGGACCTGATTCATAGGGTCTTTCCTTGATGCCAGAAAGATCTAAGAAAGATTAGAAGCACTTTGAGTGAAAGCCTCAGCCTCCATGAAACTGAGAGATTTAACTAGCAGTCCTGATGCCTTCCTTCAGAAAAGAAGTGAATTCTTTTAGTTTGCTAAGACTGCCATAACAAAATACCAAAGACGGGTGACTTGAACAACAGAACTGTGTTTTCTCACAGTTTGGGGGCTAGAGATGGCAGGGTGGGTTTCTTCTGAGGCCTCTCTCATTAGTTTGCAAATGGCCACCTTCTTGCTGTGTCCTGTGTTTCTTCTTCTGTGCACACACATCCTTGGTGTTACTTCTCTTTCCAAACTGCCTCTTCTAAGGAGGCTTGTCAGATGGGGTTTGGGCCTCTCCTAACAATCCCTTTTAGACTTAATTAAATACTTAAAGGTCCCATCTCCAAATCAGTCATATTCTGAAGTAATGGGGGTTATAGTGTCAACAAATGAATTTGGGGAGATACAATTCAACTGATATCAATTAGCCTGGAGAGATTTGGCCCCACAATTCCTTTCTGCAAACGTTTCCTCCCTTGGTGGTTCATTCACCCACTATCTTCATTCTTAAAGATCCTTTACTCTTCAATTCTGTCCAGATTCCTCACAATAAGATGTGAAAAGCTCATGGTATACTATGATTTAAATGACAACTAAGTCTTATATATTGAGTTTCTCAAGTATATTTGCTTTGAAATATGGTTTATGCATTAATCAAAAAGAATAAAATTGCATTTGTGAAATTGCAGGCACCAGGAAGCCAAACCACAGTGGTATTTTGTGTCTTTCCACAGTCTTTGAAATCATACCACATCTGGAGCCATCTCAGTCACCTACTTGTAAAGTCAGCTTTGGTCCTTGGCCATCTATACTATCATCATTATCATTCAAGCCAGTTTAACATTTTCTTTATTATTGTGCATTTATTCAGTGCCTGTGGGATGCTACATCTGAGGAAGCTGCTAAAAGTTGGTAAGTAGTGCTTGAATACAAATCTCCAACCCAGAGCTGCTAGAAATTACGTTTATGATTCAATAAATGGGTTTTTTTGACTATTTCCCAAACTGTGCCCCAGCATGACCTGGGTGGACTAATCCTGCTAGGGGTACTATTTTTGGATGCCATAAATCTAAGCTTCTGGCTATTTCTAGTCATTAAACATCCCATGGAACTTTTCATAACACTAAGGGTTTTTAATCCCCAGCTTCTGGCCAAATTCCAACTGGAATAATTACATTCTGCTTACTGTACATAAATTCTCATATGGAAGTATGACTCTTTTACTGTATCATCTTCACAATTAAACTGCAATCTATAGAGTGTGCTGTATAGTTTTTTAACATGGGAGAATGACTTACATAATTCTATACGTTGTATTCCTGGTCAAACTCGATTCAGTCATTACATTTCTTCAGAATCTTTGAAATAATTTGCATGCTAAAATGCAGCTGATAAGCACTAAATTTTACATTTTTCTTAGATCACAAGGAGTAGAACCCAGGAGCTCACCATAAGAGTCTCTTTTCTAACAACAGGAAAATAAAGCCTCTTAGCCTGAATTTCATTATTGTTCCCATAGTTGTTTGGGAATTCACTTTCAACTCAGAAACACACAAAATGTTACAGGCAACTTGAATTCATTAAGTTCTTTTGATTATATGGGAAGTTAAGAAGAATGAAAGCCTGGTCTTCCAATACACCACACCCACATGAGTGAACTTTCCAGTTTATAGTTACAGAGGGAAAAGAATACTAATTTCTCAAAGGTCTGGCCACCTAACATTCAAAGGATAAACAAAATGATCTCACTGAGTAGTTCCTAAAACCTAAAAGGCCTTTAAATGGGCCAAGAGTAACAGCTGCTCTTGCCAGAAGAGGGTCTGGCAGGCATCTACTCTCAAGGTCAAGGAATGGGGTGGAAAACCAGAAACACTGGCACCAAACAAGGGCAGCAGTAGAGGGCACTATAATAGATACTACTAGCTTTTTGCCAATCTTGGCTTCACAGATGAAAAGGACTCAACTTAACCCCTGCTAACAGTCATGGGAGGGGCCGTGCGGCCAGGTAAGTGACAGGCTTCTCACTACTGTTCAAATGGCCTGTCAGCTCCTGGCCAGTATGGACAGGTAACTGATCCTTTGTAGCCAGGCCCTGGAAACGTTCTTTCCAAGACTTACAGACATATTTTCTAATTGTAATTCCTATTCAGATGACTTCAGGAAGTTCATGCTTCCACCCAGCTGTGCCAGGCGAGGCCTGCACCTGCATGGCTGGTCCAACCAGGACTGAGTAACCAAACCAGGGGGAAAATGCTTCCAGGACAAAGTAATGGTGTCTCCTGTGACCCTTGTTAGCTCTTCCATCAAGAACACAGAACTTACATATCCAACCTGTGTCCCTTTACCACATGTGGAGCCCTGATTCCTTTGTTGCCTATGTAGGAACAATGGTGCACAGAAATTCTGGAGCCTTGAAAATCAGTTCATCTACAGATTTATTTTTCCCCTACTTAATTGTATTATTGTCAAAATAACATTCCTAGATGACTAAACAGAACTCCAAATGAAATAGATCTTCGAATATTGATGGAACAGATTTCCTTCTGGTCATTAGGACCGTAAATAACATGTGTCACCAAATTCACATGTGAGATAAACTTGATCTAAACTAAGGTAACGTAGGAAAACAGAGATACAAAGCTTGAAAACTAACATATATTTGGTATCTTATTGTACATTTAATTTCAAGAATTTTCACCCCTTTTCCAGAATGTATAACAAACTGGAAAACTATGAAAATGCACTTAGTGAACACCTAAGTTATATTCCCATTTAAACTGTTCCTACTTTTTCCCCCTCTTCAAATTTTAAAGCACTGTCTTTAAAACTGTTACATATCCAGAAGGGTTGGCAGAATTAGGACTGGAATAAAATAGGATAAGATTTGTAAAATCATCTTCATATATTTGAATAAGGTATGCTTCCCCCTCTCAAACTTACTCTGTAAAATGGCTCTTGTAGCAGTTGTTAACACCATAGTGTGAATATGAGGCAATGTGTTATCTCTCTCAGTAATATTTGCATTTCGGATCTCATTTCTAATTGTGGAATGAAATAATCTGTTCCAGATAAAAGAATTTTAAGTTTAAGCCCAGAAATTATTTTTGAGCTCTATTTGATCACCTTTTTTTGAGGCGCTTGAAGAGAAGACTCACAAAAAGTAGTTTTTCTTGAGAGAATATTCTCTTCCTGCCAATTTTGCTTTACAAAACTACATTGTTTTATATTATGTATGTTAATCAATGCACTTGGAGACTGTAGGGAGCTGGAAGGACTTAGAGCTGGAAGGACTGTAAAGTTTGTCTAATCCAATCCCCTCATCCAGAGATTTTAAAATAATAAATCTACAGCTGTCTTTTAACTAATCTTTGATACAGACAACTCAGGGTTTCATAATGGTCTTGCTCCAGATGAATCTCTATCAATGACATGATTAGTAACCATCTCTAGCATAAGTGTCTTTACATTCTAGACAAGTACACTTGCCCAAACCCAGAAATTCAGCCCTTGAAGTGATACTATGGAAATACCCACAGGGATTATGTGCTGTGAATTATTTTCTCCGGTATGGTGATAGATGGGCTTAAAGCAATGCATGATCTCTAATCTTATCTCCTTATTGGCCAGCACTAAACATGTGTGCAGCAGCAGGCTGAGGTCAAGGATGAAACCATGACCCTTGAAAGAAAGAAGTTGACAGGACCACATGGGGGCGCCAGTCTGAGCTTCATCAGCACAGTGTTCTAACCAAGGAGCTAACCTGCCACAGATATATACAAATAGACAAACACCCATTTCAAGATGAGATCATTTAACGTCATTGGCCCACTTTTCAGTAAATGAATGTTAACGCATTATCGAGTTTCCAAGCAATTATTCAAATCATTAGAATGTAATAAATTTTTCTTTTTCTGTTACTAAAGAGTGTGTTGGGTTGTTGAAGGGTGATGTAAACAAGCAACCTAAGGAGTGGGGTGGAATTTAGTCTTATTATTAATAACAGACTTCACATTGGATTTAGTGTGATCTACAAGGCTTGGTGCTCCAAAGTTAGAGATCACAAGTTACCCATGACATGACAGAATTTTTTTTTTAATGAGTGTATTTCATCTTAATTCATGCTGTCATGTAAAGCCATGACATTACCTGAAATGCAGTTAGGCCCTAAAAAGGTGCCATAGACATCTCCTAAAATATTTTTTAGTAATTTATGAGGCTCCTGTTTCCTATAATAAGAGGGAAAGAGAGAATCCAGATTTCTACATTTCTCCTCTTCTCTGATAGATGTGCACTGAGCATACTTTCAGGAAAAGACTACAACTGTATGATTATATAACAAAGGTAATTTTGTTCAAGAGTTTGAAAGAAAGAATTCAGGGAACAAAATGCAAGCAATGTATAAATGTCTGAATCTTAAAAAGTCTTAAATGTATCTACTTTATCTATGAATCACATGTGTTGAGTAACATATATTTTGAGGAAGATCGCCCCAACTCTTAGTTAGGACATGGGTGGCCCCATCTTGTCACTGTTGTTTTCAATTACAGTGCATTTGCCTAAGGGGGCCATAGTAAGCAATATAGCACATGTTGTAGGAGGAAGAAGACTGTAGTTTGCCAGAGGTCCAGAAGCCCACAGCCATCTCATGAGATCTAGTGCAAAGCACCCCTGATGGGAAAAATACCATCTGAGAAGGTAGGAAAGCTCTAAGAGCCCCAGGAAGCTTCAAGCTTGCAGAAAAGTGACCCAGACCGTCACTGCAGTAGATCCTTCCAAGGCAGTCTGGAGCCAAATAACCATTTTGGAGGATAATCCCATGCCCTAGAAGGTCTACTGTGCTCTAAGTCGCTCGTGACAGCAGGCATCAAAATGTAGGACTTAGTGTAACCATAGGTCTAGTACACAATTCTACACATAGTAAGTGCTTGACAAAATTTAAGAATATTACATGTTTAACAACTTAATTGACAGTATCACCATCTTCATTCACTTTTATTCCAAATGCACCAAGAGCCCAGCAGGAGCAGATCTCTTGATACTTAATCAGTTTCCTGAGTCTAGAAACAGAATGAGTCATACAGTAAGCTTAGAAACAGAATGCAGATCTATTTGGTCTAGCATCCCAAATCTGGCTAGTGGTTAATTCAGTCTATCCTTAGTATAAGCTCAGAGAAAGAGATAACTTCAACAATTATGAAAAAGATGGGCCAAGTAGACACAACAGCTTTTGAAGTCACTTGAATTCATTTCTATCAAAGTAGCTTCATTATTTATGACTATTTGATACTATTTTCCAGATCCAAAAGGAGTCGCTTTTGGAGGAAACAATATTAACACCCATTGATGCAGATAACTAAAATCTGGCCAATATGCAAAATATATTGGTTAATTTATTTGCCATACCCAATTTTAGTTGAAATTATTCTATTCACAGTTCCTGGTGTAGGAGATGACATTAGGCTGTTTTGTGCATAAGGATGTCCACTGATTCAATGAGCAGTGAAGACCATTGGCTAATAAAATTCTTTCTCTTAATTTTTTCTAGATGGATTCAGATGGCGGTGGTTGCTAGACCTAATGGACCATGAACAAAGTCAGGATCAGTGACCCTACTGGATCCCACTCAGACTAGCTTAGTTGAGAAATCCTCTCAAGAGGCTACCCTACTTTGAGTGGAGTTTTCATGAAATCAAAATGCCTTAATGAGAGGAGACGCTCCATAGCTTCCAGGGCTCAGAAATATATAAACTTTTAAAACAGAAAATCCTTCAGATTAATGAAATGATAAAAGCTTTATACATGGAGAGATAAAATCAAGCTTTGAAATTCAGAGACAAATTAAATCTAAAAATCTAAAAGACTTAAATTTATTTAGTTGTTTCCCCTAAATAAGCACATCAATGGATATAATGTAATGAACACAGTGTATGCCAGCAATAATGGTAAGACCAAAGGGAAGTAATATCTAATTTTGTAAAACTTTTCTGGGTGTTTAATTTTTGTAAACACTATCATTCAGTACACTTCATCTTGCACTGTAGTTTATTGGGCAACTAAAACTTCAGTGCCAAGATACTAGCTGAAAGGATCTGGAATAGAAGTGCTAGTAGACTCCTCTGCCTAAACTGGAAGTAGTTGCAATGCTATTGAAATGATGTGCACATGATTTTGCAGAGGTTACACCGGCACCAGGCACTTGCAAATGTGCCAAATTCTCCAAAAACTTTTACACAGAGAAAATGTTTAAGGATAGAAATAGAAAACTATGCTTTAAACTAAAAGCAGCCTTGCAAGTAATTACATGCCCACTTGCTTGGGGTGATAAATTACACTTGCTCATGCTTTTTATACTTTTTCTATGACTTATGAGAAGATTATAGGTAATCTTTTTCTTTCCG
Organism: Manis javanica; assembly: GCF_040802235.1. NCBI lineage: Eukaryota > Metazoa > Chordata > Mammalia > Pholidota > Manidae > Manis > Manis javanica. Next base: position 113,387,110 of record NC_133162.1, read on the forward strand.
TTGATACTAGTGAAGTTGCATCCAGGCTGTCCATGTCAGTCTGGAATAAAACAACTTTGAGTGTGATCTGGAGCCAAAACAGGTGGTGAGAGAATGTAGCAGCTAAGATGTTAGACTGAAAAATAACGGTGGGAGTGGGGGTGGAGCAGAGAATCACTGAGGACCGGTTCATACCACTGGTAGTGCAGCTGTGTGAAATAAAATTCAACTGTGATCAAAATTGCAACTGACAACCTGAAGACAAATGGAAGACCAAGAGACAGACAGCTCATTGAGAAAGCCTGGCATCCACGAGTTTAGCCAGAGCACTGTGCAAGGAAAATAGAATGCAGATGGGAAGAAAGGCAGCTGAGACGTGGTAAGACACGGGACTGTAAACATCAAGTCCATCAGGTGAACTCTAAGGTGCTCTGGTGGGCATGAGGCTGTGTCTACTGAATTCAGAACTGGTCTCCCAGGAATCAAGCAAGGTGCCCACCATCCTCAACAGGAACATGACTGTCTTCCATAACCTAACCACATTGGCACAAGGTTTCTGGGAGAAGCTGGAATCTGCAGCTCAACTTCTCCCTGGCAATAGTTCAGACCCATTTTCTGGTGCTGGGAGGAACTTCACTGGAATGACAGAATAGTGGTGAGGTTCAGACAGGCAGTTAGCAGTGTTCAGAATTAAGTGTCCTGATGGAGAGTTCGAAATCAAGTGACACTGAGAGATCCAGGGGCAGATATATGGGAGGCATTTGCCAGGATGTCCATCTATCAGAGATTAGAGAATGCTTGTCATGGGGCTGCAGTGCAGGGGCGGGCTTCCACAACTCTGGTGGACAGTGGCAGTAACAGGGCAAGGTCCAAACTTAGAGGATATAGGATTCTAGGCAGATTGTAAAATGTAGACTCGAGTGCAAGGACAATGAAGAGACAAAAAGTAGCAATTATTATCAGAATTTTAAATAAATTCAAGGCTAAAAGAGCAGCAAGGATGACGAGTCACTTGGTCTCAGGGCCTGGGAAAGCAATCTCAAAATTTCTGCCTAGGGTTAGGATGGTCTCTGGAATCTGCTGCAAGTTCAGACTTGGAGGGGCTTCCAGGGGACACAGCTCTGAAGATCTTTGGATTGCAGAGACTGAAGTTGACAGTGAGAATGTATAGGAATGTCTCTAGGAATAACAGCTTCTACCAAGATATATGGTAGCTGGCACAAAAGTCAAATTGCAAGGCATAAAGGCGTGAGTGAGTCAAAAAGAATGTGATACAAGGAAGTCGCTAACTCTAATGGAATTTTGCACTAGAAGAAGAAAGGGGTAAGGGGGGAGGGAGGAAAAAAGAGAGAGAGAGATGGAGGAAGAGAAAGAAAAGACAGAAGCTGAGGAAAGAATAAGGTCCAAAGAATATTTTCTGTTTGTATCTCTAGGTGATTGAAATAAAAACATCTGTAAACAGAGAGAAGAAGCAGGTAGAATGATGAATCATTCATGAAATTATGGAATCCCAAAATGGAAGAGAAGAATATAGGGGCACACAGGTATGTCTAGGCTAACAGCCCATATGAAATTGCATCTACTCAGAAAAGGCCTGGGACAGTGAAAGTACTAGACTGAGAGTCCAAAGGCCTTTCTGTGAGTCTTAATTTTGCCCCAATCCACCATGCAAGCCTGGGTGATGCCTCCCCTCTGAACTTCTGTTTGCTCAGAATTAAGCAATATGGCCTAGATCCTTCTAGCTTATAACTGATCAGGCGCAGGGAGACCAGAATGATGTGCAGGGCAAAAGAAAAGGAAGATCTGAGTAGCCTCAATGTTCTCAGGAAATTAACAGGCAGCATAACCTGACGAAGGCGAGGGTGGAGTGTCACATGGGTGCCAGAACAGAATAAGAGCTGGCTGGGAGATCTCAGAGCACAGAGACACCACCATAGGCTGCTCAGCACAGTGGCTACAACCTTTGTGGTCAGGCCAGTTCTGCATTCAGATTCAGCCAATTGTAAGTGAGGGACCTTGAACAAGCTACCTCTCTAACCCTGTTTGCTCCTCTGTAAAATAGACTAATTATTCCCTTGTGTTGGGCATAAGAAAGTAAGGGTTTAGTGAAGGAATTCAAAAAATATGATGTATGTATAGCACTTTTTATATTGCCAGAGTTACGTGTGCTCAAACCAAACAAGCACACTTCTGCACACAATGCAGCTGAAATAAATATGAGAAGGACCCAGCTGAGGCTATGTAATGGAAACTCATAGCACCTTCCGACCACTAGAGGTTCATAACACTCCCTTTTACTGTCAGTTGAAGTGAGAGTAGGGAACACAATTAATGAATAGGATTCATAGTGTGGTGGACGCAGAGCTGGATGTTAAAGTGTTTCTGGAGGGGTGGCAGGTGTGTGACTGAAGGACTGTCCAACCAGCAGAGAAAAAAAAGAGAAGGGCCATTTGACTGGGAAACGGGCAAGTTCACCATGAGAGGGGCCAGAGGCCTGGGGAGTGTGTTTCTGCTTCAGGAGGGATTAGGTGAAACATGAGGTTTGGAAGATGTGGTCAGGGAAAGGAAACACAAAGTGTAAGGCATTGGAGGGGGTCATAGAGAAACATTTTTAAAAATGGAAAAGACAAAGCAATATGCAAAGAGAATTTCTGAAATGATAGATTTTAAAAATTGTTTTCCAGCAAAGTGATTCTATTGTGTGTTTTATCCTTTTTGACTATTTTGCCACCTGTACCTATTATTACAAGCTGAGTCAAAATACTGAATAAAGATAAAACAGTAATAAAACAAACAGAGGCATTAGAAAAGAAGTGGCCCAGAAGCTAAATTGGCACACTGAGCCCCCTCTTGAGGAGACAGGAGAGTCAAGTTGTGCAGAGACCCAGAGCCCAGGGCCTTCACCTGTACTGAACATGCTTCTCTTCCTCATAAATTTGAAGAGCAGTCACGAGTATTTTTATCACTGATGATAGGATACCCATATAACTAAGCCTAGAGAAAACCACCATCTAGATTCATGAGCAATTGCCTCAATTGTCATAACTTACAGAACACTTACTCAAGTGCCAGGCACTGCTCAACACTATCTTACTTAATTCCCACAATCAAGACCTTAGATGAGAAGGACTGTGATTTCGCACATTTTACAGAGGACTAAAACACAGACATATAAGGTCACTTGCCTGACGTCACTGAGCCAGGCAGTGGATTGATCCCTCAGCACATATACTTAACTGTCATATTATAGAGAAAGTTCAAAATAGAGGCAAATTCTTAGCAAAAATTTTGGTTTTCACCCAAAAGAAAATGCATGAATCATAATTATTTCTTTCTCTCTTAATACTTCAATTCATGCAATTCTATGGCCCATCCTTTTCTGAATAACTTCTGATAATCCCTTCTAGTTTTACAATCTTCCTTGAAAGAATGTGTTTAGGGATCCAAGGTGGGAAAATTAAAATAAAAATAAAAAGGTCACTTCAAAATGTTGAACAAAGTTGTACAAAATCGCAGTTTTTTGAGGTAGCAAATATTTAAAAACTTGGCAATGAAGTCCTAAAAATGTAATTGTAGCTTGGTAACACTATCAAATTATGTATACTGTGTTCTTTTTGACAATTGTATTAATCCCTTTACAAAGCCTTCAGAAGTTTCATCACAGAAGCACGGATGCTGTTTTGATCTATTGATTACTCTTAAGTGTTCAGAGAACTGTCCCTATTTTCTAATTAACACTTTTAAAGATAAAAAGCCATGTATTAAATCAATCTGAGTGATGGTTGTTTGTGAATCCCGCAAGATAAGGCAATTTGCATGTTCACTTTGTACTTACAAACTAAATCTGCACATCTCCGAAGCAACCCCTCATCATGTAAACCTTTTGTGAGTATTTGTAACTTGAAAGAGTTTGGCCTGCTACAGAAGCTATGCCAATTATCTAAAGGGCTTCGTTACCGAACATGCTTAAGATACAAAGATATTGGGTGGGTATTTCATATTGTTGGCTGTGGAATTTGAGGAAATACTTTTAAAACATCCAGGATTACAGATGATGACCTTTTCATGGGGAACTAACACAACTCATTTCCCCCCAACAGTTAAATGCTTTCAAAAGTAGCTGGTTGCCGCTCAATTGGGGTAAAATTCCTTTGATAGGAATTACATGGCCTGCTGATGAAATGCACCTTTCGGTGACCTGTTTGAGTTTCAGCAGATGCCGCAGCACACGTCACGATGGGAATTCCAGCTTTAGTGCTCAGTCACAGTGGTGATGTATGACTGGATTCCCAGCACTGATGAGTTAGCACTCTAAGATGTTTACCAAATTAGAATTTCCAGAACAATGGCACTGCTCTCATTAAATGGAAGCCTTTGTCGCCTGTACAGGCTATTATTTCCACATGGTTTTGGTGTGGTGTGTTCACACTTGGGGCGCTCATCAGATAGGGTTTCTTTACTTTTGCAAGATCTGTCTTTGTTGGCCTTTATGTGCTCAGTCAGCTTTGAAAACATGTGTAAGAGCCCGTCTTCAAAAATTCAAAAAGGGTCCTTTATCTTTTTTAAACAGTTCAACCTGTGCTTTCTCTTTGCCAGATAAGTCAAGAAACCAGAAATAGGATTGCTAGTGAAAATGGTGTCAAATTTTTATTTTCTAAAGAAAATAAAAACCTATACTCTACATCCATTGAAATCTCTGGAACGGCTGTGTAAAAGTTGAGATTTAAAAAAAGCTATTGGGGCATTAGGTTCTGAGATGAGGAGAATGGGATGCTGACTTTTCCTGGGAAAAAGTAGAGGGTAGTTTTTTCTTTGTTTATTTGACATGTATTTATTGACCATCCACTGCATGCCAGGTGCTGTTACACTGTTAAAGATGCTGTAGATATCAATGTAAACATAAAATCCTTGTATTCATGGTCTCACTTTCTAGAAAAGAAGACAGGCATGAAACAAATTACTCAGTAAATATATTTTTAAAAATACCAGCTCACAGTCTCTACTGGTGCTAGATATGTCCGCTACAATTGAAGTGCTTTAAACTTCAGCAAAAGTGAGTCAGCTAAGTCTTGCTTATCTGAACACCAATTTTGAGCTTATTTTAACAAGAAATGCCTTTTTTTAGAATGCATCTTCAATATAGTAACTGCCTCTTGGGACTCCATGCACAGTTTTCATATTTTCAGTTAAGCTATAAACCCTGCCTAATAATCATAGCACTTTCCAGTACTTTATACCCTGAATCTAAATTGACATGATCAGAGGGTTGCATCATTGCTGACGACTGTAGGCATGATTAGTTGTGACCCAGCCCATTAAAAGAGCAACTAGACAATCTTTTTGAGGCTTCATCTATCACTATTATTAGGTAATTAACTAAATCAGACTTTTTTCTTTATTATATCACAAGTATAAGGAGACTAATTACGAACAAATAAAACATATTAGCGATTCAAATCCAAAAGCTGTGGATCTCAGTCTTCGGCTTTTGTTCCCACTGCAAACCACATGGCAAATGATATTCACACGTGGGACACAGTTTCAGGGGCGTGTAAGGATCTATGCAATCCCCAGGACATTAGCTACACCTCTACTCCCTTCTCACTCAAGAATGCAAATGGGAACATCAGTGAGTGAGAACGAAATTATTGTATGAATAACCTTGAATCCTCGACTCTAATTTATTTTTAAGTAAATCAGTAGAAGAACATTAGTAATCACAAATTACTTGTGAACCACCTCCCCAAAAATCATGAGAGGCATGCGTGCCAAGATAGTGAATTTAGAGCCACTGACCCAGAGACACTAAAGTCTTCTAAAGCTAGGTAATCAGATGTGCTCTGAATTTTTAGAAACTCATTAGGTAGTTAAATACTGATAACCAAAGCCAACCAGTGCCACAATTTAAGCACTTAATTTGTTTTATTACTATAGTTTTCTCCTACTTGGCTTCCTTTCTGTCTTCCATATGAAAGATTTGATGGTGCAGGGGCCAGGGGAGTTGGTTAGCCCTCCCTAAAGCAGGTATTTCCCCTTTCCTGCAGCCTCTGAGTCTTTCAGACCACCACTGACAAAGTGTGGATATGTGGAAGTACTTACCTCAGGTCGACTGTTCTTGCAGCCAAGCTGGGAGCACTCACTTCAATGGAGAGCTCCGTGGCTCCTGCCAGCTCTGGTCCACAGATGTCTCAGGAGGCAACCCTGCCCTTTCTTGGTTGCTGCAAAGGGATTTGCTAATGATCAGTGCACCAGAATTGTAACTGACCTAAAGGTGGACTTCTGTGAAAGGTAGGAAATTTGCTGGCTTCAGGAAATATTTTTTTAATTTTTGATACACTTAAAATAATTTTAGAAAGACTCACCTCCTTTTTAGTTCAGGTGGGAATGTTTTGTTCTTTCTGTGACTGAATTCTTTGCTTATTTGGGGGTAAATGTGGTTTCACATGCCCACAGTTTAATCATAAATCCTTCAGAAAATGCAAACTCAAAGCACACTTTCCTTCTCATTAAATCCCATTATACCAAAAGAAAGATCCAAGTGTAACTGTAACAGGATCTAAGCAGAGCTGCAAACCAGAAGTGCAGGACTGCCTTGTAAACAGTACAACAGAAGAACACTTGGGAGAGGCTGTCTCTCCGTTCTGACTCCATACGCAGTTGCCGTGCAAAGTCACATCTATGCATTAGGTTAGTTGCTGAACCCAAATAGCAAGACTGTGTAGCCGTGTTAGAGTTTTTTAATTATGGTGAGACAGGCAACACGTACAGTAGAAAATGAAATCATTTAAGATGATTTCTATAGAATAATGTGACTGCTCTTTGAGAGACAGTATTGTTAGAGCTTAATTTCTCTACATTTTAGTGAATAAATGCAAATCGTGTAGAATTTAGGATGTCCATGGGCATAAAAAAAAACCTTGGTTTAAAGGCCAATATTTAAAACTCCACAAAGGAAAGAGACATTTGAGAGAAGAAAAATAAGAGAAATAACAGAGAAAAAGAGCAAATAAAGACAGAATGGAAGAAAGTAAAAATGGACCAGGAGAGAAGAAAGGGAAGCAGGGAGGGAGAGTGAAAGAAAAGGATAGAGGACAATGGGGAAGTTAAGTATCCTGACAGTGCAGTTGCTTACACGCTGAACTTTCAGAGCAGATCAGCAAAAACTTAGAAAGCTCGGGTGCTTCTGTAAGCTTAATACACTGGGAAAGCTCACACTGTTAAATGAGCCTCAAATTCTCCCTTCCACCTTCATGATAACAGAAACACACTGTTAGTAGCCTAGACTAAAATCAGAAAGATACCAAGAGCATGAAGATGGAAGACTCGTGAGATCCTTCTGTCTTGTGCCCCTCTCCTATTAAATCACAGAATTTTATATTTATGCCCATTAATATTTTATGTGCTATTAATAAGGTACATTTGTTTCATGTTCTGATTGAACAATTTTAAGAATATGCCACTATTTAAAGAGAAAACTATTTTTTCAACATGACAAAGATTCAGTGTTAGTTGTTTTTTATTTTGTGTTTTTTCCCATGGGGAAATAGTTTAAAGGTTAAATATCCTAATCCAGTTCATGATCCTAGGGATTAGAAGTTAGCAAAGTGCTGAGATAGTGGTGCAGAACTAGGAAAAAGAGACGCCATTCTCGTGAAGGCAAGGATACAGGTCTTGGAAAGGCAGCCCAGGATACTGCAGAAGAGGACAAAAAAACCAAAGAAGGTATTTGGTACTCTTTTACCACAAAGATGTAAAATGCTAAATCTAACAGCATGTTTTAGATTCACTAAAGTATATGAGCATTTGCCTCATCAAATTCCTACTTACAAAAGACATACCAAATCTGAATGTCTGCCAGAGGAAATCATCTTATTAATTACAAATTTATTTTTGCCCTGAAAATCTTTGGTTCCACTGTTAATGTTTTTCTTAATGGAGACACAGTGGAGAAAACTTTTCCACCACCCTGTCAGTTTAGACTGACCACATGGTTAGAAATTAAGATTTCTAAGATCTTTGCCTAACTCATATATATGTTTCTGTTTTTACAAGTATAAATTATTTATTCTTTTGGATCACCATTCATCAATCTTGAAATGGAGAAAATATAGAAAATGTATGTCTTATGGATTTGCTTGTCTGCACTCTATTATAGAGCAATCCTTGGCCACATTTAAAGATTTATTTTAAGAGAATTTAAATATAAACAGATTCTTATGCACGTGCATACATAACAGAAGAAACAGAAAAGGAGGAAATGTTACGAGATTTCCTTTCGAAGTTTTTCTACGAAGCATCACTTTTTAAATGTATAGTGTCTGGGGTATTCTTTCTTAAACAGATATTAATTATTTTCTCTTACCTGGGTGGAGCATCAGAAGCCAACAATGTTATATTTATATTTGTGAACTCTTTTCTTGGTGTTTATTCCTGCTTAACCACAGAGTTACTTACTGAAGGAGCAATATGGTGGATGCTCACACTGTCTAAAACTAGTTACAAATGTTTAAAGGAAACATAACTTTAGGACAAAGATGATACTGTCATATGAAGGGCCTCTGATCCAGGCATCAAGGGTGGCAAGGAGAGTGAAAGAGAAGTGAGGCTTTCCTTCCTTGAACCTGGTTTGTTAACACATCTTTGAACAAGCTATTCACGTCTAACACTTAAGTGCATGTGTAAATCCTTTGAGGGCTGAGTAAGGTCATATTATTCTTCTGTTATGCATATATACCAATTTTACCAAAACCTTCCCACTACTCCTTCTTCATTAAATAACCACAAAACTGTGAGGGTTAGTTCTGCATCAGCACTTCAATTTCCTCATGAAAAACTGGCCTTCTACCGTTTTGGTTTGTGAGCACCCAGGCTGATACCACTCATGTCTTGTCATATAGCGAAAGAAAATAAAGGCAGCTTGAATGTAATCTGGCTTTGCCTGCTGCTTCTGGATACCATTTTGATCTGTACAACTCAGACTACAGGCATTGTTTCCTTGTGTCCCTATAAATGGCAGGAGAAGGCAACTGAATATGTCAATCTCTTAGTCCTAGCTCTTTGCCAAATACACTCTGAGATTTAGCCAAATACCCTCATCAATTTTTGGAATGACATGTGCCCTTGCTAAGAAAATTCTTACCATCCTATTCAGTCTTATTCTTTTTTATACCTATACACAAATCATGGCTGGCTAATGGACATAGGGAGTACTTTACTATGCATGTCAAAGATCACTGAATTCCCACCGCTTCCTTGAAGGGCACGGTACCCTGCCATCCCTAGCACTTCCCCGACCTGGCTCCAGTCAGCCTTGGGTCCTAATCCTGAATCTGAGTATCATAGCTCTTGAACAAGTGCTGGGACCAAAGACTGGAACCAGCTATAACTTTCTCTGTTACTCTTCATAAAATAATAAGAATTTTAGGCTAGTTTGATGAATTTTTGAGATCCACTGAACTGATAAATGTCAAAGTGGGGAAAGTAACTGAGTGTCTTACACATTGATCTGTCATCAATGGAGCTGTGATCAGATGGCAACGTGATCATTTTTAGCACAGCTCATGCCTTCCTCCGCTCAAATGGACCAAATGAAGTGCCCATTTGCTGACTAGAAATTCACAGTTGAGGTCGACTGATGATGCAGCGCCAAGAAGCCTGTTCTGTTCCTCTGCTCATGAATAAGCCGTGCTAACCTTCACCTTTAAATAGCTCCATAGTTAACTACATGATATTTAGAAATAAAGTTCAGTCACAGTTCACTAATAACTTGTTCCTACCTAAGAGAGAAGAAAAAGAAAAAAAAAAGATTTAGCCATCAGTACCTCTCATAAATGAAAAGAAAAAGAAAAAGGGCAAACAGTGCCAGGTGGCAACATAAAATAAAAAAGGAAAGCATTTATTTAAGGAAAAATTATAAAAGATTAAACAAGATACACTAAATATTTTTTAAATGGTGGCATTTTTCTATTTGGCCACAAAACATTAGGAAGTTATGGATTAACTTCAGCAAACACGGGGGGAGAAAAACTGAACCCAAAGAAGGTACAGTAGCTACTTTCTTGCAAACAAAACAATCTTTTCATTCCTGCCATTTGTCTGAATTCTTCCTCCGGGCAAGCTGGACAGCTGCACTAGTAGGTTTTTTAGTCATGGGTTATAAGCCCCACCTGGCTAGATTTGTTTAGCAGACAGCTGGCAGAATTAAATAAAAAGAATGGGACACAAAATGCTTCCCCCAAAAAAGCTGAGAGAATACTTTTTGGATGTTTTAGCCTTTTGGAGGTTTATGGTTTTTCTCTTTCCATTTTTTTTTTTTTTGCCTATATTCACATACTATAGTATATGTGAATATATCCGGTAGTATTTTCTCTCAATTATAACGCCATGGCTGAGGTACAAATGCAGCATAAATGAAAACATCAAGTAAACGTGTCTTGAATGACTTTCTTTTTTTAGTTAGAAATACCAATTTGCAGCTTATAAGTCTTCAAGAATGACATCAGTTTTAAATTAGCATTTTTTTATTTCTACATTTTCTTTGCTATTTTTTAAAGCCAATAAAATAGATTTTCCTCATCTGGAATGTTCTTTCTAGCTTAAAGATAAGAGGGAGTCTAAATTGTGGGAATGGCATCTTTCTGCATCTGTTTCTCTCACAAACCTATCAAATATCTAATTTTTGGCATGACTGCTGTCTCCAACAGGGGGATGACATAAACCAGCTTTGTGGTTACATGTTTCACTTTTAATCTCATGGAAATAAAAATCAGCACTGAAAATGTCCCTTTACATGTGACAACTTGGGACTCTTTTCCAAAAGCCCAGGCAGAGGGGCGTTAACCTGGTTAAGCTTAACACACAGCATATGCAGAAGTGTCATGCATTTTTATGCTAAAAGGCACAGGCAGACCTGCTTCAGGAGAGCTTTGTTCCATCAGAAGCTCAGACTCCAAACAATGGGCGCTGCATGACTCAGTGGCGGCAGGTTACCAAGCAATGCTCAGAAATGCATACCAGAATTCAGAGGTGACGTAGCTCACCTAATAACCACACTTGTCCCGTGTGTTTTGTCTCTTTCCACAAATGCGGCAGGTCTCAGAATATTTCAACCCTCATAGGTTCGCTACTTAGCATAGGGAGCATCCAGCTTTTCCCTAAACACAGTAAATATAGTATGGAAGGCTCAAAAAAACCAAAATGGTTTGGACCTGAGCCTGATTGGAGGAGCTCCATGAAAATAGATTCCAACCGCTTAGAAATGAGCAAGGGGGAGGGGCTGTGCTGGTTTTAAAGACAGCATGGCCGAGAAACAATGGCTGATAGCCCGGTTAGCACCTATGAGATGGCAGCGATCTGCCACTACACCAAAGGTAAAACGAATCAGAGGTTCCATCTACGTATACAGCCTATGGAAATGTTCTAAATATTAAGGACCTGGCCTGGAAGCAAACTCTTTGATTCATTACCTAATACTTGCTTTCCAGAGCAAAAATGCCTGACTTGGCCCCCCTCCACGCAGTCTATACATCTCTCCATGCAACGTAGACTTTACGGAGCCAAGCGTGATCTGTTCATTGCAGAGGCCTGATTCTTCCTAAGCACTGATATCAGTATCATACATTTCAAATACAAGGGAGGCCTGGGCAGGCTTAATCCCCTGGGCCCAAGAAAACCTAGCGGGGTCTTTAGGGAGGATGTTGGCACAGAGCAAAGAGAGTGTTACTGTATATGCTTTCACATGGTTAGCAAAATAGGTCCCCATCAAAGACTAAGAAAACAGGCATGGTGAGAAGGGAGGAGTGAGGTCACTCTAGGTTTCTGTCTGACCCTTAAAGACAATCAAATCTTGGCTGCCATCTGACAGTGTTCTATTTAGTTTGATAGATACAATTACATCTATCCAGCCAGATAATTACAGTACTGTGCGTCTTCCATGTATCGGTGGCTTAGCAGAATTAAAAGCTATAAAATCCTTTTGTGTGTGCTATGGGGCTTTCCTTTTCTTTCCTAATACAGATTTCCTCTCACCCTCTCCCCGTGTCCAAGGAAAAGAAAAGGGAAAGAATTCCATGTAAATTGTAGATTCTGATTCTGAATTATTTTGCAAATGTTTCATATGAATCCATCAAGTCTGTCCTAGATCAACTCACATCTCAGCCAACTTCTTTACTAAAGAAAATTGATTCCTGTTTACTTCTTTCAGTAAGGAGAATCATGATGAATTTTAATAGGCTAACCCCCTACTGTTAGAAAATCTCCCTCCTTTGGCTATACGAGCTTTGAAATCTGTAAATCAGAAGAAAGTCTTGATTTTTAAAAAATAATTTTTAGACAAAAATAAAAGATCTCCACAAGTTTCAAGCTCAACCTTAATAATTGCTCAACAGCCATATTTTTTTCTGTTTTCATCACCCCCATGAGCAGTACGTGATTCTGATACTTTGTTAAAAGACCCTTTAATTGTAAATTGACCTTCAATTTTTAACAGAATTGCCCACCAACAAGCAATATTTTATTTCTGGCTGAGAATTAATATCATCCTTTACTATTTTAGCACACAGAAGGATTGAATTGGGCATGGTGTAGACCACTTTGTAAAATGAATATTCTTGGCAGAAAAAAGAGTAGTTCTCTAAATGTTAATTCTAGTCACTGAAATCTATGAGAGGAAAAGAATGTATTGTTTTGTATACAGGGAACATATTACTATGAGAATGCTGTTGTATAGATTATATAGATTTTATTCAAGATACCATAATATCTCATATTTCACACAGAAACTGTACTATTATTTGTCGGGTCAAAAGATTCAACATATCTTCAGGAAGATAATTTATTTTTTTTTAATTTCTAAAATTAAATTTATAACTTCATAGAAGATTACTAATTTCTCCTACCACCTAGAGTTTCAAGTCACTAATTATAGTAATCCACTACATGCCCATTTTCTACTCTTAAGGAACCAAAAAAACCTGCGGACTATATTTACCCAGGGATTACTTCCCTGATGGTGAAACATAACCAGCTTCTTTGCAGGATGAAGAGATCACTGAGTGCCAGTAACACTACCCTACAATGAGCAGAGGAGGAAGTGAAGTCTAACGCATCAGAAGGAAACTACAGGGGAATCTCGGATCAGCAGAATGCAATTATCAAAGTTGGAATTGTTCCAGGACACCAAAAGCGAACTCTAAAGGTGGGCAAATTGAATAGCATTTCTCCTCAACTGCAGGATAGGAAACCACATCCCTGACAGAACTGGTGCTTGTCCTGTTTATTTGACCGTACTTTGTGAATACTCGTGGCTGAGTACTGGCCACCATGATAGGAAATAGAGAGTGCAGACTCTTTGAGCAGAATGGGAAGCATCGGACCCACTAACAGACTCTCTGCACCTCAGCTGTCTACAAAGTGAAAGAAGATATTTTTAGAATCTATTTCAAGATACAGTGCATTTGGTGGCCAAGAACCCACCCAGGAAGGCTTTATTTTTCCAGCCCCTTTGGCATCTAAGTGGGACCACATGACTGAGTTCTGGCCAATGGCGTTTAGGCAGAAATACCCTCAACTTCTAGCCAGATGTAAAACAGCTCACTTGGTCTCTCAAGCTCGGTCTCTCTCTCTCTCTCTCATTATCTCCATCACAAACAACAGATATGCAAACTTATTCATCTTGAAGTGAAATATTTGGAGATAGCAGATTAAAGGAATTTAAATCCTCAAGTCCCCGAGTCACTGCTTGGAGAACAGCTGCTCACAAGAGTCATTCAACTTACATCAGACTAGGCCATGAACAAGAAAAAAACACTTTTACTGTGTGAAGAGGGAGGAGTTTTTGTTACAGCAGCTAGAGTTATCTTGACTAATGCAATGCTGTGTAAAATTTACACTAGTGTTTGGAGGAAAAAACAGGCAAAATACATTAAGCTGTAAGAACTTTACATAATTCATCAGCCCTTGCTCTATTAATTCTACTTCTAGACTTTATCCTTAAGGAAAAAAATCAAAACTAGTGACCAAGATTTAGTTTATCCTCAGAACATTGGTTATTATAATAAAAATAGTATAGAGGGGGTAATATCAACAGGAAGATAGTTAATGGTTATATCTTCATTAGAAAATATTGTGCAGTCGTTAAAATTGTACATGCAATGAATATTTCAGTCATTGATTTATTCAATAAACCAATGTTTATTTAGCACCTACTAGGTGCTAGGATTTATTCTCAGTGCTAGGGATGTAACAATAAACAACACAGAAAAGGATCCCTGCACTTGAGATGTACATATTTTGGGTGGCTAAGACAAACAACGCACAATAGATAAAACAATCAAGAAATAAAGTAATTGATACTAGTAACAAACTGGGAATATGCTCCACTGACAGTCTTTAAGGGGAAAAAATAGAAAATGCAGGAACTATATATACACCACATACACACATGCACACCCCACATATAGTTAGAAAAAGTCAGAAGAGAAAAATAGAAAAACTCTAACATGCATATGCAATTTTTCTAACCATGAGCAATTCAAAGGCCATGAAATGTATCAATAAGTTGCACTGCTGTTGTATGAATTCGAGATATTAATTGTTCAGTACAGGTGTGGAGAGATCAATTTACATAGAGTACAAATGTAATCGGACAGTGGACCAACAGCCACTTCTCAAAATGATTTTATTGTTACAAATCAAGTAACACTCTGCAAGGTGATTTACACTATTGAAAAGCAAACACTATTTCTTTTTTGAAAAGTTCTTGAAAAGAAAAGAAAGTGGGAGGGTTTGGGAAAGAAACCCAGCTGCTGTGCTGATAATAGAAATGGAAAGAATGTGGCAAGTCTAGAACAGTAACAGTGATGGTTCTTAGGAAGCCTAGTGCCTGATGAATAGGTTCCTCATTGCCCCGCCCCAGATATAAAATGAAGTAACTCATGAAACGTTTTCATCTTATATTCCAGAGAATGCACAAAATTAGTTATCAAGTGAAAAATTAAAGAATCTAGTGCTCTGTAGTGGACACTCAAATTTTCCACTATAATTTACTCTATTTTCAGGGGCAACTTATATGAAATAGTGGGATGGGCTCGTATGTCAATTTTTCAAGTGTTTAGTATGCCCACTCACAAATGTCAAGGGTCTATCATGTGCCATACTGGCAATAGTAATTATTTCAGAGCTGGGGAATTAAGGCTTATTTTTGTCTTAGTCTTCATACTTTCCTGCTTTCTTAAATATTTTCCAAAAAGAATATGACGTGCTTTAAAAATTAAACAAAAACAAAAATACATACATACAAACACACATAAACACAAAACTATACTGCTGACTCTTTGCTCTTTAGGATCGTCAATGAGACCTTTTTAGCCATGGCTGAGACTCCTGCTTTCGTTACAATGCCACATCACATCTGCACAGGTTGGAAGTACCATCGACAGTTTCAAGTTGTTGGCCACAATGATTCCAATGGGCCATCAACCAGCAGGGGAGCTTAGGTAACACCTTTGGGGTCGATTCCATACCCCAAAGATGCCCCTCCACAAAATCATTCACAGTCATCACTCATCAAATGAAGTCTGCAGAGCAGACAGTACTTCAGAAGCAGTGTATTTCCATAAACATGGACAAGAGAGTTTGTTCTTAACTAATCTCAATGAAAAATCATCAAGCATTAAGCACATAGGCAGAAAGGTCTGCAGTCTGGACATATCCCACCAGAACTCTGTTGGCAACAGTGGAAAGCTCTGAATCAGAGGGTTGGAAGGAATCTAAGTAAGACATCTAGTCCATCACCCTGCCTCCAGGCAATTTTCCAGGCAGATGGGTATTTATCCTGTTCTTAAAGCTCTCCACTGCTCTGAGGAAAAAAGACAAGGGTATTTATATCCATGATGTTTTCTTACCAAATGTGTAATATTTGCCACCTACACCATCTGCAGCAGTTCAGACTGTAGTAAGATTGAAAGTTAAACTCATTGATCTCAGGAAAGATTATGAAATAAAGACAGTTTGCATTATATTACATAATTTCCCTCAAAGCTTTTGATGAAGAATTCATAAGATGGCATCAGTAGTTTAGGGCAAGGAATGAAGTCTTTGCCTGGCAATTGACAATCGTTACAATTTTCAGAATAGGCATAGAAAAAACTGAGTTGTTAGCTGTTGTTCCTAGCATTGTTTTGTAGAAGTTAAGACCAAGGTCATAGGCTTATTCTCTGGGCAGGTCATGTACCTGTGTTTTGTCCCATGGCTTTGAAGCACAGATCACCTGTTTCTCATACATAAGACCCATAGTCACACATGTTTTAAGAGAATATGGGTAAATTATCAAAAATCCATGCTTTGTTGGGGGGAGGGGAGATGGTCCTTTTTCTGTTCCTTCAGTTATGAGCACCATCGTTTTTCTACATGAAATAAACCTAATTCTTTGTTCAGTGTTTGGATATAGAAATGGATTTTAAAGATCTCCTGGCCAGATTTTATAAAGAACTACCCAAACCCCAATCCCTTAATCCTCTTATCACATATCCCCTTTCTTCAGATTTGGGACTCCAGCTATTTAAGATTCAGCAGGTCACTTTCCCCCATGCTCCAGATACTGACTGTGCCTAAGGGACTTTAGTGATTTTATTACCACATGGTTAAACCCAGGTTCATTGTTCTGATATCCCTGTTCTTGAACTGGCATCAGCATAGCCAATATTCATGCATTTGTCTTGACATTTACTGGTGGGGACCAATGCCACCTCCAGACAGACAGAGTCCATGATTGGCCCTGATATCTGGGCAGAAGCATGGTCAGGACAATGAATGTGAGATAGATCTGTAAGAAGTCACTCTGCAGATAAGCTGATCTCCAGTATCCAGCCCTTAGTTCCAGGTGTCATATAAGTGGCTTCAACTTTTTCTGGGATCATTGCTAGAGGCATTGAAGGCAGTGAGGTCTATTTCTTTAGGAAACCTCTTTCTCAAAAGCCATTTCCTACCAGGAGTAAGTCTGGCATTCAGAGCTTACCCTAGAATGACTACAGCCCAGGTCTTACTGAAGGAACAATTTCAAATATGAGTCACTCAGAAGATTGAGTTTCCTAGGATTTGTTCTCCATAATAAAGAAGGTGGGTGAAAATGGCTCAGCTTAGTTATGCACTCAGGATTCATAAAATGATCAAACAAAGTTTCGGCAAAACTTCTCTGCACATGAGTCATCTTTCTTCCGCGATAAACAGATAGGGAATTAAGTAATAGAGAATCCAGTATACTAGTATAGTGGAAAGAAATTCAGCATGGTAGACTAGAGACCGTACTTCTATCTGTGTGTTGCCACTTAACACTGATGTAAAGCAAGTATAAATGTACTTACATATTCTCTAAGACATAGTTCCAGAACACTTCTAAGATAATCAAAGTCCCTGACATGCTAGCCATGTGGCAAACTGAGAACTCTCAAAGGTAGGACAGAGGTAAGGTAGGGGCTGGGGCTTCCTGTGCTCACTCCACTGAGACAGTAAACACAAAACCCATCCACACCAGCAGGAATAGCTAAAATTTCTGATTGAAAGATGAGATAGGGCAGCCTATTTCTGGGGGAAAGTCATTCTTGGCATCTAGTAATGCCTGAGTTATTATTCAAAGAGGTCAATGGACCAAATACTAGGAACAGTTCAGTCCCAGTCTACTGGCTGGCAGGATCTGTGTTAAGGGGAAGGACCAGGAGCAGGGCCCAGCCACCTGGATGGGGAACAACCTGGTATCTGGTCTTGGAAGGGAACAATAAAGAGAACCAGAACCCAGGAACCAACCCAGGTCGCAGCTAGATTAGAAAATAAGTCACACTTGGAGGACAATATGTGGGGAGGCTGAGGCTTTCCTGATTCCTGCAGCTCTTAGAGAATCTTCTACTGAAATTTTATTATGTGTACACTATGCTAGGCAATATTACCACACACCTTGTTCATTTCTTAGAACAGCTCTCAGAGGCAGCCACTGCTACCAGCAATGCTCCATGGACAAAGAGCTTCTGTCTAAATATGTAGCTTGGAAAGTGTTTCACGCTATCATCTCTCCCCCTGACTTTACTACACTCTTAGACAATCACAATGCACATTCAAAGTTCTGAGATGTCCTATATTAAAGAAACCATTTCCATTTGCTTATTAAAGAATTTCCAGTGAAACCACTTTCCACCAGCCAAAAAATATGCCTATATATATATATATATATATATACCTGTTCTTCCAGAAATATTTACAATCTTCTTTCTGATCTCCTGTTTTAAGGCACAGACTCTGAAAGTTTCTGAGAAATGCATATGCCTTATAGCACAAAGCATTTAACAAATGTAAAATATTATTGTGGCCAGTTTTGTACTGGTGGAAATAAATAAGATGGAGATGTTGGAAACCATTAATGAAATAGTGGTGCTTAAGTTTGGATTAGTATAGATCTGCTAAGACAATAGTCTTATGTGGCTGAAGGTCTAAATTTGTGACATGATATAGACCAGGGTAGGAAATGATGTGGTTATTGGGCAAGAGCTGCCCAAGGGCCAGAAGCAGGGGCCCAGGTGAAAGCTTTCTGGATTTGGGGGTAGAAGCCATAGGCTTGGCTGTTTGACTGAAGACAAGTCATTCAACTCCTGTGAGCCTCAGCTTCCCCATTCACAAAATGACCATAATGCCTCCCCAGTACCTGCAGCTCATAGGAACATGCATTTTTGAAGCTCAGCTATGATTGAGCTCAGCCATGTGTGACGACCACCTCTCAGTCATTTTTAATAACCCGTAGAGGTAGCTAGGACTGAGCACACTGAGGAAAGTTAACTGAGCCACTGCAGCCTCTACCCCCAAATGCTCCATGGATGCAGAGTTTTGTGGAAAAATAAAATGTAGAGCTTAGAAAATGCCTTATAGTATGACTACTCCTTAGCCTGTTCTTAGAAAGCTGCCATGCACTTCAGCACAATCAAGGTTCTGAGAAGCTCATTAGAACATTTGTTTTTGTTTTGTTGAGACCATCCCCTGGGAAGGGGATATGTTTGGGTTTATACACAGTACACAAAGTGAACAAGTGAATGGGAGAAAATAGAAATAGTATCATATATATTTCATCTCCCTTTCTAGGGGACAGTAGATTCCTCCCATCTATGCTCAAATGTTGGCATAATTCTGCCAGCATGGACCTACTATGGTAATTATGAACTCTTAGAGTATCTGCTTTTAGAAAGTTTCTTTTTTGCTGGCCACTTCCCAGCAGAGAGTATGTCCTCAAGGGACTTGCGGATTTTCTACCTCTCCATCCCCAAGTCAGTGACCAGCCCTGTGCCATTGCCTCTATGGAAGACTCAGGTCCTGAGCAGTTGCGTGTATATATTTGTGGAGGAAGAAGAGGAGGGAAGATGGTCTCACAGGAAGTTCTGGATTAAAAAACAAAACAAAAACAAATGTTCTAATGAGCTTCTCAGAACCTTGATTCTGCTGAAGTGCATGGCAGCTTTCTAAGAACAGGCTAAGGAGTAGTCATACTATAAGGCATTTTCTAAGCTATACATTTTTTTCCACAAAACTCTGCATCCATGGAGCATTTGGGGGTAGAGGCTGCAGTGGCTCAGTTAACTTTCCTCAGTGTGCTCAGTCCTAGCTACCTCTACGGGTTATTAAAAATGACTGAGAGGTGGTCGTCACACATGGCTGAGCTCAATCATAGCTGAGCTTCAAAAATGCATGTTCCTATGAGCTGCAGGTACTGGGGAGGCATTATGGTCATTTTGTGAATGGGGAAGCTGAGGCTCACAGGAGTTGAATGACTTGTCTTCAGTCAAACAGCCAAGCCTATGGCTTCTACCCCCAAATCCAAAAAGCTTTCACCTGGGCCCCTGCTTCTGGCCCTTGGGCAGCTCTTGCTCAGTAACTACATCATTTCCTACTGTGATGGCTCATCCACCTAGAAATCAACTTTGCATAAAGCACTTTGAGTAAACCAAGTGGAGAGGGAGCCTCACGTTTGTGATTTCAATTCCTTTGAGGGTTTGAGATCAGAAAACATGTGCTATCCAATTTTTCCCACACATGCCACTTCTTTGCGGGCCTATCACTGGAGGCCTGTGCAGTGTGGTCTGTTTGAGGCCAATAATCATATCACCATTGTAATGAGTGGCAAATCCTATGTAATTTACACATTAAAAGGAGGCGAGATGCATGGAAAAACCCAGCCCCCATTTGTCTAATGAAATTAAAGCTCTTAGCCAAATACTGGTGCTGAAAAGAGATGTTTGGGAAGGGCCCTCCCGGGCTCTCTCGCCCCTGCCTCTGAAGAAGAGGGTGAGTGTTCTTTATTCATGATCCTGCCTCAACCTAATCACTCCCACAATGGGACCTCTAAACCAAGGGGCCCTGTCTGGGAACATGATTTACGGATAGCGGGGGACCAGGCGGGGCTGACCAAGGCATTATGACTAGTTATTTTCAATGACAATTGAAGGGGAAAAGAAAGCAGCAAAGATGTTCTGTGGCTTGGCAGGCAAAACACTAAACTGGCCTTGCCCCAAATAGCAGAAAAGAAAGTTTTGAGCCATACCTGATAGAGCAATTATTTTTAAGATAGTTTTCCTTTTCAGTGATAAGAGGACATTATCATAAAACCAGCGTGAGTGATATAGCACTTTGAGCAGCCACACCAGAGCATCAGCTCTGGAATGAAACGTTAGTCCCATGATAAGGCAAGAAGAGATGGCCGGTTCTGCATCCAGTGGCTGTCTAAATTCTTACTAATTCCCCATGACTTTGAAACTTTCCCTTAAGTCTGGCAACCAGCCGTGTTGAAATGAGATAAAACAAGACAAGCTACATACTGGGTCTCAGTCTGAAGGTCAAGAATCTACTGTCATGAAGCTACTTAGTCTATAGGATATGCTCTTGTTTGGTCCTTGAATGGTAAATACTTGGAAATACTAGGAGCATTTTGGTCTCAGAATATGAATGGAGGCATCAAGGCAATAATGATTGTAAAGGAACAGCCAGCCAATATGGGAAAACAGCTAATATCCTTTTTCCCTGGCTTAAACAACTTCTCAAAGGTAAATGCATTTGAAACAAAGAAGTGCTCATATACACATGGTCGTATCCACACCCCTGAACTGGAAAAATAAAAAAGAAGGTATACTGAGAAACATCCTTCCCCATTTTCCTTACTCTGCATTGAATGGCAGATAATCTAGATGCGGTCCAATTTGAAGCTCATTTCCTACCTCTCTTCCCACTATTCTCTAGCCACATACATCTTTCTTTTTCTTCTCGGATCACATGAGATGCATTTCTGTTTCAGAACATTCTCTGTCTATAATGTTCTTCCCCAGCATCCTCATGCAGCTAGCTCTTCCTCATCCAAGGAGATTTTTGTGACTTCTAAGCACATCAGATCATATATATTAAAACATACATCAAGTAGAATTTATATAAAATGAAAAGAGTTGAGTGACAGTTGACTACTTAAAATAGACATTTTGTATGCATTTAAATAAATGTTTTTTCAATTTTGCAGTATTCTTTTCATAAATTAATGCCAATAACATTTTTCTAGGTCTGAACTACTTTCATGAGCCCTTAAAAAACTCCCAGCAATAGGCATCATGCCTACAGTACTAATAGATGAAGTAGTCCTGCTCTCACTACTCAGGCACAGGCCAAATGTCATCATTTGCTCAGAAGGGTTATTTTCTAACTGTCCATTCCAAAATACCCAGCCGCTCCATGCCAGTGACTACCGTTCATGGCACTTGCTATAATCTGAAGTAGCCCTGTGTTTAACATTTACCATCTGTTTTCTGCTGCTTAAAATCACACTTAAAGACATCAGAGACACAAATATTTTCACTGTTGCATCCCCAGTGCCTAGAATAGTGCCTGGCATATAGTAGGTATTCAGTAAATATCTGTTAAATGAATGAATGGCAATAGAACTAAATAAATTCATACTGATTTAATGTAATAACACTGCTTTAAATTTGCATTTGTACAGGATTCAGAAGTAAACTGTGATGATTTCAACAGTAATAATTCAAGATGCTATCTTCAATGATATCTGGAGTTATGAGGTAGGAGGTAGAGCAATGGCTCAATTTTAAGTAGAAATGCAAACAAAAGAAACCCTTCTATCAAGGGAGCTTTAAAATCCCATTGTCTACCTGTATGGAATTTTGTTTCTCATAGAAGAAAGCCAACCGAGAGAATATGACCCAGCTTTGAGGATAGATGGGGAAAAACCACAGTCAGAACCTGAATTTGTACAGACTATTGGAAGGAAGCAAAACTTCCCATTAAAACAGATGTATAAAGTCTTGGGATGTTAAGTGTATAGTTTCCATAAGTGTACTAATGAAATCCAAGCTTAGCAAAAACTTTTCAAGTATAAATGGGACATCTTGGTGCAGACTATGGAATAGAGAATGTAGAACTCACTCATAAAGCTCCAGAACAGAGAAAAGTTATAGCAGTATCATCAGGTCTTCAAGAAGAGAAATAGGTGACAGATATCAGAGTGCATCATTGTAGTAATTTACATATATCTCCCATATAGAGAGTAAGTTTTAATTGTCTTCAACAAATCACTTTGTTTATATAAAATCTTTAGTTAAACAACATCCCTGGTATTGTGATAGATAGATAGATTGCAGGGCTATATGAAACATATAAAATCATTAGAGTTTTAATTCTGAGATTCAGAGTAGACAAAGCCAGCCATTGCCTAAGTCTGACTTGGTTTATGTGTTGTGTGTTAGCTATCTTACTTGATTTTCTCAGTAACTTCATTATGTAAGAAATACAGTGTCTCTGTTTTGTGGTAAAGGAACAGATACTCAGAGAAGTGAGATACTTGTTTTAGTTAGGATAGATTCAACTTAGCTACAGTAATAAGTAATTCCAGTAGAAATAAACACTTTGTTTCTCCATCTGCAGAGTCACCACAGGTGGGACACCTCTCCCTGGTGGCTGTTCTCTTTACAATGACTTAGCAATTCAGGTGGTTTCCATTTTGTAGTTCTATCACCTCCACATGAGATCACCTTATTAGTTGGGAGAGAAAGAACTGAAAAATTACATAGTAGTGTTCATTGACTTAGCCCAGAAATAACACACATAATTCTTACATATAAATCATTGGCCAGAACTGGTCACATAATCCTATTTAAATGCAAGGTTGCTGGGAAGTATAGCTTTCCATGTTCCCAAGAAAGAGAAATTTGAAATGAAATTGATCTCTTCACAGTGCCGAAGATCAAACAGCAAATAAAGTGAAAGAGCTAAGATTTGGTCAAAATATGATATCAAGCCCAGTATTCTTTCCTTGACTCTATCTAAACTAGGAGGATAGGATTATGTTTTTGCTGTTTGTGTTCCAAGACCCAGCATATACTTGACATAAGGAAGATGCTCAAAACAGTTCTTAAAATAAAAAGAAAGAAGGACTAGAGGGAGGGAGAGAGGGAGTAAGTACTGAAGATCTGTATTGCTTTTTAACTTCATGATTGACTGATTCTTTAAAATGAAGGAGTATAGAAACCAGTATAGCCATCTTCAAGTTTTTTGCCCTACACACATTGCAAATATCTCCATCTATGACACAAAGAAGAGGAGGGAATAAAAAAATAAATAAAAGATTAAAAAAGTGGAAAAAAATATTACATGACTCTCATGAAGAGGAATAGATGCAAAAAAGGAATCCATATGCCTTGAGTTCTTTGCCAGAGAGGTGACATGTAAAGTCAATGCTATAGCAGAATTATTTAATAATAAAAGTACTGTATTTCTTCCTCTCTGTTCAATTTACAATAGAGTCAAAGGACTGTGCTTTTATACAGCCCTTACAGGAAAGCAAGACATGGGCAAGCAGAAATAAATTAAGTATCTGTCATTGATTGTCATGGATAGCACCAGCTTATTGAGCTAATATCTTATTAGTGTGCTGTAGTTTAGATGGTGATGGTCTTTTTATTGTTTTTGTGGTAACTCTTTATTTTAAGTATCTTATCATTATGAATTCATTTAGTATTGATTGCAATAGCACTGATCATAAAGAATTAATTTGGCACTACCATGAATGTCATATGCACTTACATAAGAGTTGGGCTGTAATTCAAAATTAATTAAAACAGTAAAGTATTACTGCTTTTGAAATTTTGCAACCTTTTTAAGGTGTCTAAGATATTTTTTCAGCAGGTTTAACCTTGCAGAAAATATACTTAAGGCATTCTTATTTGGTGGGTGATTTCATTTAGTAACAAATGGAAAATCTGCCTTTAAAAATATTTCTTCATGTCCTAAAATATTAGAGATTCCAGTCCCAGAATTCAGGGTTATCAAAAGACTAAAGCCTTGAGTCTTGGAAAAACAATCATGTCTGCTAGGTGTTCCCACTTGCACGGCACAGCTAGGGTGAGCAGCATAACTGAGAATTTACCTCTCCTCAATATCTTCTGTCTCACCAAGGATGATTTGTCCATGTCAGAGTGAAAGGCCCCCAGCAAAGGAACTCCATTTACTTATAATGATACTGAATTACCAGAAGGTTCAATTCAGGACAGACTTCTAGCAAGTTAAGATTGTTGAATGTGGGTATTAGTGGGAATCTGGCAAGGTTCAAGGTCTAAATCAAACAGCACGTGTCTGGAATGCCTGTCTGTGACCTTCAGTTAAAGTCCACTCCACTGCCTTGTGCAGCTTTTGCCATTCTGAACACAGTTTGATGGCATGTGTAGACCTACTGGGATATCATTCTGCAGATGGCTGACCTTGAATGTATCTGGACTGGGGTATCATTGAAGGACTGCTACTAAAAGACACCAAAGTATTCAAATCATCTCTTCTTTCCATCCCCTCAGTGCTGAGAAAACCTTTGAGGCTTTCATCATCCCTAGTAAAATGTGAATGCCATTTATCTCCAATAGAATTACCCATTTATCCACCAGGCATTCATCATTAGGCAATCCAGCATATAGATTCACTCCCACTGAATACAATATTGGAGTTTTAATGGAAGGGTAGGCTGTGAGGGGTAGCTGGAGCACGGGAGATGGCCCAGAAGGCGAACCCATGTGGAATGCCTCTATGGCAAGCCCGGAATCCCAAAGACCACAGAAGCTACTGAGAAGAGAACACAGAGCACATGTAACTGAAATGGAAACTTGAGGACAATTTTTTGGCCAATGACAGTGAAAGATCAGCCAAAGAAACAGGCCAGAGACTGGCTAGGGTGGCTGAGCATAGGTGGAGTCAGTAGAGAACAGCTGGGTGCTAGGAAATCACAGAGCCCTGGCACCAGCTGAGGGCTCCCTGTTCTCAGTGGAGAACCAAACGTGAAATCAGAATACAAAGTAGGTCAACAGCGAGCACTGACCTGGAGGGGAGCGTGGGCCTATGCCCTTAAGGGCTGAACCGATATCCAGGCAGGCAGGAGTGGCCCTGGTCCCGGCCCAGTGGCAGGGCAGTAGGGAGGACCTGTAGAAGCTCATAGTAGAGGTGCTTGCAGCCTCCTCCAAGAGGAGGGATCCTGGGAGGAAGTGAGCTGAGCATGCCAGATATGAAGACACCAGTCCTGGCGTGAAACTGTTCCTAAATCTGCTCTACTAAAAGCACCTTTAGTGAGATTAAAAATTCGTTTCCTCTTATCCAGTATACAGCATTTGTAGCTTTCAAAGGGAAACCCGGGCTCAGAGTGCAAGCCACTTTCAGACAGCACCTCCAAGCTGCCATCCCTCACTGCACAAGCCCTCCCTTCTAACTTCTATGGTGGCTGCTCCCAGGGAACTCATAAAAATAGAGAGAGGCCACACCTTTCATTGGCCAAACCCTTTCTTACTCTGCAGAAATGTAATTATCGCCCTTGTCTTAGGTAGTAAATACCCAAAGTTTTTTAGTTGGTATAAACAAAGATGGTTCTACTCCTTCCGCCTCACACCAAAAAGGTACAAAGAAGTCTATTCTTATCTTTCTAATTACTTATATTTCCTTTGTGTCAGCTAATAACATGCTGCAAATCAAATAACACAGCTGCCGAACAGAAAATTCCGAAGTCCAGAATTCTCCTGTCCCACCAGATTAGTTAAAGGTTCCAGGAAAAGGGAAGACTAAAGCACACTGAAGCAATCTGGTTCTTAATACCTCAAATTAGCATGTCCTTTGATTATAGGTGTTTCAGGATGTCTTCAGTGGCAGCGACACGCCATTTGCTATAAA
This sequence comes from Manis javanica, assembly GCF_040802235.1. Taxonomy (NCBI): domain Eukaryota; kingdom Metazoa; phylum Chordata; class Mammalia; order Pholidota; family Manidae; genus Manis; species Manis javanica. The sequence goes on from NC_133162.1 coordinate 113,413,315, forward strand.
CACAAAGTTCAGCCCTCAAAGCGCTTATGTGAGCATATACACTCACCCTTAAAAATTAGCAGAGGATGCCATAGAAGCAAGAGGATATTCTTTATTTGTGCTGTGGGAAGCAATAATGGAGATTTACAGTTCTTCAATACAGCATAGGATTTCCCAGAATGCTGACTAACGGAACCACTCCGAGGTTTATCGATGTGGCACTGCATTGAAAACACAGGTTTATTAATAAATAGCTTCATGAGAGTCAAAGAGGCAAAAGGAGATAGCTAATGACATGATGGCACATATAACAGGAAAAAGGTGTGAAAAAGTATGTGGCTGGAGAAATGTGACCTGAGATTAACTGCAGGGGTCAACTGAGAAATTTAAGCATTCAGGGAAAATGTTCAAGTGGAATCTATGTTAACAGAGCTTTTTCTTTCTGTTTGCAGATTTTAATAGCCACAAATGTCTCTTAGCATTTCCCTCCCTTAGGAAGACACAATCAGAGTGCTGGCATAGATTTCTAGAAATTTTACTGGCAAAAGATAAACAAAGCTCAAGACATAGAAATATATTTTATGCTTAAAAAAAATGGGGAAAAGAACCACACTGGAACCAAATCCTCATATTTCTTGGCTCACAGTAGCAGGCTCACTAGTTACGCAAAATGAGCTTACTGCAGAATCACTCTGTTCTCACCACAGGCACAATTTACCAACTGGGTGCAGCAGACACCAGGTTGGCTCCTGAACTTCTCTCCTCCAATTAAGCTGCACAACCTGTTACCATTTTGCCAATGGACTCTATTTACTTAGGTTCTGCATAACTTGCCAAGTGCTCACTCTGCGGAATTCCCAGCAAAGAGAAAGGAACAATTGGGGAAAATTTTTGTTAGCATCCTTTCTTTTAACTTTCCATAGCAGAGGGGAATGCATCAACATGGAGCAGATGTGCTGAGACCAAATGCTCTCTTCCTCATGATTACAGTTGGTTATACCTGTGGATAGGCAAGCTAATTCCGCTGCAAATGTGCAAGAGAGGGTAGTACTAACGTACAATGTGTGGTCCTGGAGGTTTTGTTCCCGTGTAATAGGGTGCTTCGTTTCACAAGACCTGGCACATTGAGAAGAAGACGGAAGCAAAACAGCCCCACACAGTTGGACTCTCAGGCTCTCTCTGTATTGCTTAGAGAGTGCCCTGGTCCTTAGCAATGTTGACATAAACATCATGGAATTTCTTATTTGGAGTTGGAAAGTAATGATTCTTTCTGCTTAATGTGTTCAGTGACTCTTCACCCTATTGTTTTCTTCCATTTGAAAATACCCGAGGATGTCATTATAACTACATGTATCAATATTAAACCTTTACAAACGGTTGACTAAATGAGCTGTTATTATCTTTGTTCCTGAAAATACTGTACCTTTTGACTTCATTTATCAGTAACTAGGTGTTGTCGATTGCACTCTGGTATTGATCCCAATATCTATACCCATCACAGACTACCTTTCCTCAAGGTCATCGTAAGGTCGGGATATGATCAATATGAATTGACTGTCTGCAAATAAATTTATGTAGCTGACGTTATTGCAAGTAATACCTTTTTCCAATTAAGGTGGACTATCATATGAAGCATATGTGTTTGAAACATTAGTGGTAACATCATCTGACTCTGCATAATGAACTGGTCTCGCCATAATTTACAAGTCTTCTTTGTGTAACTGAAAGCTGTGCAAGCTCCTTGATAACCATTTCCAAATAACACCTGCAGAGTTTCAAGCTTCGGGTTTAGTGTGGATGCTAATTATGTTTTCCAAGCAATGATATTTTCCTGGGTAGCTCCTATGTGCATTTTGATTTCCAATTTTCAAGTCTCATTTCTAGCATTGCTATTTCAAAGTTCAGTGGAATGTTTAGTCATCCTGATCAGAGGACCACGATGGACAAAACCAACTTTCTTGTGTAGAAATAGCATTATCCAAATGCAGAGTGGATTCCAATGCCATCTCCCTACCCCGGACCCCTCACACTGTGGGGAAATACACTTGTGATCAGCTTGCTAGCCACTGGATGTCACTGATGCTTACATAAATGGAGCTTAAGGGGCATTTATCTGACTGTAAAAATCATGACTTCAGTAGAAAGCATTTTACTATTAGCTAGAAACATTTCACTCAGGCAATTTCTAATTTCAGAAAAATAGGCTCATAAAGCTCACAAAGGCGATACCCAACTTCAAGCGTGATTAGTTTCAGTTGTTTGTTTCAGCTTTAACTGGGATATGAATAAACAGCAAGTTTTGGGGGTGCATTCCATTTTTGACAGCAGCTGCCATTCTGCTTTTAAAGGGACACTACCCAATCAGGTTTGTGACATCCTGAAATACTTATCAGCAAGTGTAAATCATGAAACAGTAACTTAGGAAATCTTTTTAATTCTACAGTTATTGTTTCTGGTTTGACACAATGTTCTACATTTAACTATTTTCATGAGAACATATTATTTTTTTAAATGTAAAGGTTATTTGAACACTTAGATGTACTTCTTTTGGTATAATGATTTGGATTCAGATTTTAAACAAGAAGTAGGGATTGGTAAAGCATAATTAATGATGACAGTTGTCAGAAAAACATCATTGAATGTACTATAAGATGGCTTCCACCATAAAATTCATTCTCAAATCAGATTATGGCAGAGGAATGTAATTTTCCTTGACTATTTCATGAATTCTTTTTCTAGGGCATATCAGGGAAACCAATCAGATATATCAGTAGATGGTCCACAGTGTAAATATGAAAAGATGCAATAGATTGGAAAGTTCTAACAGAATAAGGATTTATCT